>NC_064929.1:14545454-14848484 GCF_023897955.1 Schistocerca gregaria | reverse complement strand
AAGTAATGTCTCAAATATTTTACGATTTGATCGTTCCCTGCAAGACCAGTAGTAGTTTCCGATGCACATCTGGGGGCATTCTGTTGTGTGTGGACTATCAGGGTGTTGATGAAACACAGAAATTGCATCGGGATTAAATACAACAGTCACCATGCGCACTTTCCTACGTGGGAGTAATGTCTCAAACAGTCTACGCTTTGATCATTCCCTTCAAAACCAGTAATAGTTTCCGATGCACATCCGGAGGCATTCTGAAATCCGTGGACCTTCAAAGTGTTGATGGAACACAGAAATTGCCTCGGGATTGAATATAACAGTCATCATGCGCATTTTCCCCCATGGGAGTAATATCTCAAACAGTCTACGCTCTGATCGTTCCCTGGAAGACCAGTAGTAGTTTCCGATGCACATCTGGAGGCATTCTGTAATCTGTGGACTATCAGAGTGTTGGTGAAACACAAATATTGCATCGGGATTGAATACAACAGTCACCATGCGCAATTTCCTCCATGGGAGTAATGTCTCAAACAGTCTACGCTCTGATCGTTCCCTGGAAGACCAGTAGTAGTTTCCGATGCACATCTGGAGGCATTCTGTAATCTGTAAACTATCAAAGTGTTGTTCAAACACAGAAATTGCATCGAGATTGAATACAACAGTCACCATGCGGACTTTCCCCCATGGGAGTAATGTCTCAAAAAGTCTACGCTTTCATCCTTCCCTGGAAGACCAGTAGTAGTTTCCGATGCACATCAGGAGGCATTCTGTAATCTGTGGACTATCTGAGTGTTGATGATACACAGAAATTGCATCGCGATTGAATACAACAGTCACCATGCGCACTTTCCTCCATGGGAGAAATGTCTCAAACAGTCTACGCTTAGATAATTCCCTGGAAGACCAGTAGTAGTTTCCGATGCACATCTGGAGGTATTCTGTAATCTGTGGACCTTCAAAGTGTTGAACAAACACAGAAAGTGCCACGGGATTGATCACAACAGTCACCATGCGCACTTTCCTCCATGGAGTAATGTCTCAAACAGTCTCCGCTTTGATCGTTCTTTGGAAGACCAGTAGTAGTTTCCGATGCACATCTGGAGGCATTCTGTAATCTGTGGACTATCAGAGTGTTGTTGAAACAAAGAAATTGCATCGAAATTGAATACAACAGTCACCATGCGCTCGTTCCTCCAAGGGAGTAATGGCTCAAACAGTCTACGTTTTGATCGTTCCCTGGAAGACCAGTTGGAGCTTCCGATGCACATCTGGAGGCATTCTGTAATCTGTGGACCTTCAAAGTGTTAATGAAACACAGAAATTGCATCGGGATTGAATACAACAGTCACCATGCGCAATTTTCCTCCATGGGAGTAATGTCTCAAACAGTCTACGATCTGATCGTTCCCTGGGAGACCAGTAGTAGTTTCCGATGCACATCTGGAGGCATTCTGTACTTTGTGGACTATCAGAGTGTTGGTGAAACACAGAAATTGCATCACGATTGAATACAACAGTCACCATGCGCACTTTCCTCCATGGGAGTAATGGTTCAAACACTCTACGCTTTGATCGTTCCCTGGACGACCAGTAGTAGTTCCCGATGCACATCTGGATGCATTCTGTAATCTGTGAACAGTCAGAGTGTTGTTGAAACACAGAAAATGCATCGGGATTGAATACAACAGTCACCATGAACACTTTCCTATATGCGAGTAATGTCTCAAACAGTCTACCCTTTGATCGTTTCCTGGAAGACCAGTAATAGTTTCCGATTCACATCGGGAGGCATTCTGTTATCCGTGGACCTTCAAAGTGTTGATGAAACACAGAAATTGCCTCGGGTTTGAATACAACAGTCACCATGCGCACTTTCCTCCATGGGAGTAATGTCTCAAAGAGTCTACGCTTTCATCCTTCCCTGGAAGACCAGTAGTAGTTTCCAATGCACATCAGGAGGCATTCTGTAATCTGTGGACTATCTGAGTGTTGATGAAACACAGAAATTGCATCGCGATTGAATACAACAGTCACCATGCGCACTTTCCTCAATGGGAGTAATGTCTCAAACAGTCTACGCTTTGATCGTTCCCTGGAAGACCATTAGTAGCTCCCGATGCACATCTGGAGGCATTCTGTAATCTGTGAACAGTCAGAGTGTTGATGAAACACAGAAATTACATCGGGATTGAATACAACAGTCACCATGCGCACTTTCCTCAATGGGAGTAATGTCTCAAACAGTCTACGCTTTGATCGTTCCCTGGAAGACCATTAGTAGCTCCCGATGCACATCTGGAGGCATTCTGTAATCTGTGGCCTATCAGAGTGTTGTTGAAACACAGAAAATGCATCGGGATTGAATACAACAGTCACCATGAACACTTTCCTACATGCGAGTAATGTCTCAAACAGTCTACGCTTTGATCGTTTCCTGGAAGACCAGTAATAGTTTCCGATTCACATCGGGAGGCATTCTGTAATCCGTGGACCTTCAAAGTGTTGATGAAACACAGAAATTGAGTCGGGATTGAATACAACAGTCACCATGCGCACTTTCCTCCATGGGAGTAATGTCTCAAAGCGTCTACGCTTTCATCCTTCCCTGGAAGACCAGTAGTAGTTTCCAATGCACATCAGGAGGCATTCTGTAATCTGTGGACTATCTGAGTGTTGATGAAACACAGAAATTGCATCGAGACTGAATACAACAGTCACCATGCGCACTTTCCTCCATTTGAGTAATGTCTCAAACAGTCTCCGCTTTGATCGTTCTCTGGAAGACCAGTAGTAGTTTCCGATGCACATCTCTAGGCATTCTGTAATCTGTGGTCTATCAGAGTGTTGTTGAAACACAGAAATTGCATCGAAATTGAATACAACAGGCACCATGCGCTCGTTCCTCCATGGGAGTAATGTCTCAAACAGTCTACGTTTTGATCGTTCCTTGGAAGACCAGTTGTAGCGTCCGATGCACATCTGGAGGCATTCTGTAATCTGTGGACCTTCAAAGTGTTAATGAAACACAGAAATTGCATCGGGATTGAATAAAACAGTCACCATGCGCAATTTTCCTCCATGGGAGTAATGTCTCAAACAGTCTAAGTTTTAATCGTTCCCTGGAAGACCAGTAGTAGTTTCCGATGCACATCTGGAGGCATTCTGTAATCTGTGGACTATCAGAGTGTTGGTGAAACACAAATATTGCATCGGGATTGAATACAACAGTCACCATGCGCACTTTCCTCCATGGGAGTAATGTCTCAAAGAGTCTACGCTTTGATCGTTCCCTGGAAGACCATTTGTAGCTTCCGATGCACATCTGGAGGCATTCTGTAATCTGTGGCCTATCAGAGTGTTGTTGAAACACAGAAAATGCATCGGGATTGAATACAACAGTCACCATGAACACTTTCCCATATGGGAGTAATGTCTCAAACAGTCTACGCTTTGATCGTTTCCTGGAAGACCAGTAATAGCTTCCTATTCACATCGGGAGGCATTCTGTAATCCGTGGACCTTCAAAGTGTTGATGAAACACAGAAATTGCCTCGGGATTGAATACAACAGTCACCATGCGCACTTTCCTCCATGGGAGTAATGTCTCAAAGAGTCTACGCTTTCATCCTTCCCTGGAAGACCAGTAGTAGTTTCCGATGCACATCAGGAGGCGTTCTGTAATCTGTGGACTATCTGAGTGTTGATGAAACACAGAAATTGCATCGCGATTGAATACAACAGTCACCATGCGCACTTTCCTCCATTAGAGTAATGTCTCAAACAGTCTCCGCTTTGATCGTTCTCTGGAAGACCAGTAATAGTTTCCGATGCACATCTGGAGGCATTCTGTATCTGTGGACTATCAGAGTGTTGTTGAAACACAGAAATTGCATCGAAATTGAATACAACTGTCACCATGCGCTCGTTTCTCCATGGGAGTAATGTCTCAAACAGTCTACGTTTTGATCGTTCCCTTTAAGACCAGTTGTAGCTTCCGATGAACATCTGGAGGCATTCTGTAATCTGTGGACCTTCAAAGTGTTAATGAAACACAGAAATTGCATCGGGATTGAATACAACAGTCAGCATGCGCAATTTTCCTCCATGGGAGTATTGTCTCAAACAGTCTAAGTTTTGATCGTTATCTGGAAGACCAGTAGTAGTTTCCGATGCATATCTGGAGGCATTCTGTAATCTGTAAACTATCAAAGTGTTGTTCAAACACAGAAATTGCATCGAGATTGAATACAACAGTCACCATGCGCACTTTGCTCCATGGGAGTAATGTCTCAAACAGTCTCCGCTTTCATCCTTCCCTGGAAGACCAGTATTAGTTTCCGATGCACATCAGGAAGCATTCTGTAATCTGTGGACTATCTGAGTGTGATGAAACACAGAAATTGCATCGCGATTGAATACAACAGTCACCATGCGCACTTTCCTCCATGGGAGTAATGTCTCAATCAGTCTACGCTTAGATCGTTCCCTGGAAGACCAGTAATAGTTTCCGATGCACATCTGGAGGTATTCTGTAATATGTGGACCTTCAAAGTGTGAAAGAAACACTGAAAGGGCCAGGGGATTGATCACAACAGTCACCATGCGCACTTTCCTCCATTTGAGTAATGTCTCAAAGAGTCTACTCTTTGATCGTTCCCTGGAAGACCATTAGTAGTTTCCGATGCACACCTGATGGCATTCTGTAATCTGTGGACTATCAGAGTGTTGTTGAAACACAGAAATTGCATCACGATTGAATACAACAGTCACCATGCGCACTTTCCTATATGGGAGTAATGTCTCAAACAGTCTACGCTTTGAACGTCTAATGGAAGACCAGTAGTAGTTTCCCATGCACATCTGGAGGCAATCTGTAATCTGTAGACTTTCAGAGTGTTGATGAAACACAGAAATTGCATCGGGATTGAATACAACAGTCACCATGCGCACTTTCCTCCATGGGAGTAATGTCTCAAACAGTCTACGCTTTGATCGTTCCCTGGAGGACCAGTACTAGTTTCCGATGCAGATGTGGAGGCATACTGTAATCTGAGGAACATCAGAGTGTTGATAAAACATAGAAATTGCATCGGGATGGAATACAACAGTCACCATGCTTACTTTCCTCCATGGGAGTAATGTCTCAAACATTTTACGATTTGATCGTTCCCTGCAAGACCAGTAGTAGTTTTCGATGCACATCTGGAGGCATTCTGTAATCTGTGGACTATCAGAGTGTTGGTGAAACACAAATATTGCATCGGGATTGAATACAACAGTCACCATGCGCAATATCCTCCATGGGAGTAATGTCTCAAACAGTCTACGCTCTGATCGTTCCCTGGAAGACCAGTAGTAGTTTCCGATGCACATCTGGAGGCATTCTGTAATCTGTAAACTATCAAAGTTTTGTTCAAACACAGAAATTGCATCGAGATTGAATACAACAGTCACCATGCGCACTTTCCTCCATGGGAGTAATGTCTCAAAAAGTCTACGCTTTCATCCTTCCCTGGAAGACCAGTAGTAGTTTCCGATGCACATCAGGAGGCATTCTGTAATCTGTGGACTATCTGAGTGTTCATGAAACACAGAAATTGCATCGCGATTGAATACAACAGTCACTATGCGCACTTTCCTCCATGGGAGAAATGTCTCAAACAGTCTACGCTTAGATCGTTCCCTGGAAGACCAGTAGTAGTTTCCGATGCACATCTGGAGGCATTCTGTAATCTGTGGACTATCAGAGTGTTGTTGAAACACAGAAAATGCATCGGGATTGAATACAACAGTCACCATGAACACTTTCCTATATGGGAGTAATGTCTCAAACAGTCTACGATCTGATCGTTCCCTGGAAGACCAGTAGTAGTTTCCGATGCACATCTGGAGGCATTCTGCAATCTGTGGACTATCAGAGTGTTGGTGAAACACAGAAATTGCATTGGGATTGAATACAACAGTCACCATGCGCACTTTCCTCCATGGGAGTAATGTCTCAAAGAGTCTACGCTTTGATCGTTCCCTGGAAGATCATTTGTAGCTTCCGATGCACATCTGGAGGCATTCTGTAATCTGTGGCCTATCAGAGTGTTGTTGAAACACAGAAAATGCATCGGGATTGAATACAACAGTCACCATGAATACTTTCCTATATGGGAGTAATGTCTCAAACAGTCTACGCTTTGATCGTTTCCTGGAAGACCAGTAATAGCTTCCTATTCACATCCGGAGGCATTCTGTAATCCGTGGACCTTCAAAGTGTTGATGAAACACAGAAATTGCCTCGGGATGGAATACAAAAGTCACCATGCGCACTTTCCTCCATGGGAGTAATGTCTCAAAGAGTCTACGCTTTCATCCTTCCCTGGAAGACCAGTAGTAGTTTCCGATGCACATCAGGAGGCATTCTGTAATCTGTGGACTATCTGAGTGTTGATGAAACACAGAAATTGCATCGCGATTGAATACAACAGTCACCATGCGCACTTTCCTCCATTTGAGTAATGTCTCAAACAGTCTCCGCTTTGATCGTTCTCTGGAAGACCAGTAGTAGTTTCCGATGCACATCTGGAGGCATTCTGTAATCTGTGGACTATCAGAGTGTTGTTGAAACACAGAAATTGCATCGAAATTAAATACAACAGTCACCATGCGCTCGTTCCTCCAAGTGAGTAATGGCTCAAACAGTCTACGTTTTGATCGTTCCCTGCAAGACCAGTTGGAGCTTCCGATGCACATCTGGAGGCATTCTGTAATCTGTGGACCTTCAAAGTGTTAATGAAACACAGAAATTGCATCGGGATTGAATACAACAGTCACCATGCGCAATTTTCCTCCATGGGAGTAATGTCTCAAACAGTCTACGATCTGATCGTTCCCTGGAAGACCACTAGTAGTTTCCGATGCACATCTGGAGGCATTCTGTAATTTGTGGACTATCAGAGTGTTGGTGAAACACAGAAATTGCATCACGATTGAATACATCAGTCACCATGCGCACTTTCCTCCATGGGAGTAATGTCTCAAACAGTCTACGCTTTGATCGTTCCCTGGACGACCAGTAGTAGTTCCCGATGCACATCTGGATGCATTCTGCAATCTGTGAACAGTCAGAGTGTTGATGAAACACAGAAATTGCATCGGGATTGAATACAACAGTCACCATGAGCACTTTCCTCATTGGGAGTAATGTCTCAAACAGTCTACGATTTGATCGTTCCCTGGAAGACCATTAGTAGCTCCCGATGCACATCTGGAGGCATTCTGTAATCTGTGGACTATCAGAGTGTTGTTGAAACACAGAAAATGCATCGGGATTGAATACAACAGTCACCATGAACACTTTCCTATATGCGAGTAATGTCTCAAACAGTCTACGCTTTGATCGTTTCCTGGAAGACCAGTAATAGTTTCCGATTCACATCGGGAGGCATTCTGTAGTCTATGGACCTTCAAAGTGTTAATGAAACACAGAAATTGCATCGGGATTGAATAAAACAGTCACCATGCCCAATTTTCCTCCATGAGAGTAATGTCTCAAACAGTCTAAGTTTTGATCGTTCCCTGGAAGACCAGTAGAAGTTTCCGATGCACATCTGTAGGCATTCTGTAATCTGTGGACTATCAGGGTGTTGGTGAAACACAAATATTGCATCGGGATTGAATACAACAGTCACGATGCGCAATTTCCTCCATGGGAGTAATGTCTCAAACAATCTACGATCTGATCGTTCCCTGGAAGATCAGTAGTAGTTTCCGATGCACATCTGGAGGCATTCTGCAATCTGTGGACTATCAGAATGTTGGTGAAACACAGAAATTGCATTGGGATTGAATACAACAGTCACCATGCGCACTTTCCTCCATGGGAGTAATGTCTCAAAGAGTCTACGCTTTCATCCTTCCCTGGAAGACCAGTAGTAGTTTCCGATGCACATCAGGAGGCATTCTGTAATCCGTGGACTATCTGAGTGTTGATGAAACACAGAAATTGCATCGCGATTGAATACAACAGTCACCATGCGCACTTTCCTTCATTAAGGTAATGTCTCAAACAGTCTCCGCTTTGATCGTTCTCTGGAAGACCAGTAGTAGTTTCCGATGCACATCTGGAAGCATTCTGTAATCTGTGGACTATCAGAGTGTTGTTGAAACACAGAAATTGCATCACGATTGAATACAACAGTCACCAAGCGCGCTTTCCTATATGGGAGTAATGTCTCAAACAGTCTACGCTTTGAACGTCTAATGGAAGACCAGTAGTAGTTTCCCATGCACATCTGGAGGCAATCTGTAATCTGTGGACTTTCAGAGTGTTGATGAAACACAGAAATTGCATCGGGATTGAATACAACAGTCACCATGCGCACTTTCCTCCATGGGAGTAATGTCTCAAACAGTCTACGCTTTGATCGTTCCCTGGAGGACCAGTACTAGTTTCCGATGCACATGTGGAGGCATACTGTAATCTGAGGAACATCAGAGTGTTGATAAAACATAGAAATTGCATCGGGATGGAATAGAACAGTCACCATGCTTACTTTCCTCCGTGGGAGTAATGTCTCAAACATTTTACGATTTGATCGTTCCCTGCAAGACCAGTAGTAGTTTCCGATGCACATCTGGGGGCATTCTGTTGTGTGTGGACCATCAGGGTGTTGATGAAACACAGAAATTGCATCGGGATTAAATACAACAGTCACCATGCGCACTTTCCTCCGTGGGAGTAATGTCTCAAACAGTCTACGTCTTGATCGTTCCCTGGAAGACCAGTTGGAGCTTCCGATGCACATCTGGAGGCATTCTGTAATCTGTGGACCTTCAAAGTGTTAAGGAAACACAGAAATTGCATCGGGATTGAATACAACAGTCACCATGCGCAATTTTCCTCCATGGGAGTAATGTCTCAAACAGTCTACGATCTGATCGTTCCCTGGAAGACCAGTAGTAGCTCCCGATGCACATCTGGAGGCATTCTGTAATCTGTGGACTATCAGAGTGTTGTTGAAACACAGAAAATGCATCGGGATTGAATACAACAGTCACCATGAACACTTTCCTATATGCGAGTAATGTCTCAAACAGTCTACGCTTTGATCGTTTCCTGGTAGACCAGTAATAGCTTCCGATTCACATCGGGAGGCATTCTGTAATCCGTGGACCTTCAAAGTGTTGATGAAACACAGAAATTGCCCCGGGATTGAATACAACAGTCACCATGCGCACTTTCCTCCATGGGAGTAATGTCTCAAAGAGTCTACGCTTTCATCCTTCCCTGGAAGACCAGTAGTAGTTTCCGATGCACATCAGGAGGCATTCTGTAATCTGTGGACTATCTGAGTGTTGATGAAACACAGAAATTGCATCGCGATTGAATACAACAGTCACCATGCGCATTTTCCTCCATTTGAGTAATGTCTCAAACAGTCTCCGCTTTGATCGTTCTCTGGAAGACCAGTAGTAGTTTCCGATGCACATCTGGAGGCATTCTGTAATCTGTGGACTATCAGAGTGTTGTTGAAACACAGAAATTGCATCGAAATTGAATACAACAGGCACCATGCGCTCGTTCCTCCATGGGAGTAATGTCTCAAACAGTCTACGTTTTGATCTTTCCCTGGAAGACCAGTTGTAGCTTCCGATGCACATCTGGAGGCATTCTGTAATCTGTGGACCTTCAAAGTGTTAATGAAACACAGAAATTGCATCGGGATTGAATAAAACAGTCACCATGCCCAATTTTCCTCCATGGGAGTAATGTCTCAAACAGTCTAAGTTTTGATCGTTCCCTGGAAGACCAGTAGTAGTTTCCGATGCACATCTGGAGGCATTCTGTAATCTGTGGACTATCAGAGTGTTGGTGAAACACAAATATTGCATCGGGATTGAATACAACAGTCACCATGCGCAATTTCCTCCATGGGAGTAATGTCTCAAACAATCTACGATCTGATCGTTCCCTGGAAGACCAGTAGTAGTTTCCGATGCACATCTGGAGGCATTCTGCAATCTGTGGACTATCAGAATGTTGGTGAAACACAGAAATTGCATTGGGATTGAATACAACAGTCACCATGCGCACTTTCCTCCATGGGAGTAATGTCTCAAAGAGTCTACGCTTTGATCGTTCCCTGGAAGACCATTTGTAGCTTCCGATGCACATCTGGAGGCATTCTGTAATCTGTGGCCTATCAGAGTGTTGTTGAAACACAGAAAATGCTTCGGGATTGAATACAACAGTCACCATGAACACTTTCCTATATGGGAGTAATGTCTCAAACAGTCTACGCTTTGATCGTTTCCTGGAAGACCAGTAATAGCTTCCTATTCACATCGGGAGGCATTCTGTAATCCGTGGACCTTCAAAGTGTTGATGAAACACAGAAATTGCCTCGGGATTGAATACAACAGTCACCATGCGCACATTCCTCCATGGGAGTAATGTCTCAAAGAGTCTACGCTTTCATATTTCCCTGGAAGACCAGTAGTAGTTTCCGATGCACATCAGGAGGCATTCTGTAATCTGTGGACTATCTGAGTGTTGATGAAACACAGAAATTGCATCGCGATTGAATACAACAGTCACCATGCGCACTTTCCTCCATTTGAGTAATGTCTCAAACAGTCTCCGCTTTGATCGTTCTCTGGAAGACCAGTAGTAGTTTCCGATGCACATCTGGAGGCATTCTGTAATCTGTGGACTATCAGAGTGTTGTTGAAACACAGAAATTGCATCGAAATTGAATACAACAGGCACCATGCGCTCGTTCCTCCATGGGAGTAATGTCTCAAACAGTCTACGTTTTGATCGTTCCCTGGAAGACCAGTTGTAGCTTCCGATGCACATCTGGAGGCATTCTGTAATCTGTGGACCTTCAAAGTGTTAATGAAACACAGAAATTGCATCGGGATTGAATAAAACAGTCACCATGCCCAATTTTCCTCCATGGGAGTAATGTCTCAAACAGTCTAAGTTTTGATCGTTCCCTGGAAGACCAGTAGTAGTTTCCGATGCACATCTGGAGGCATTCTGTAATCTGTGGACTATCAGAGTGTTGGTGAAACACAAATATTGCATCGGGATTGAATACAACAGTCACCATGCGCAATTTCCTCCATGGGAGTAATGTCTCAAACAATCTACGATCTGATCGTTCCCTGGAAGACCAGTAGTAGTTTCCGATGCACATCTGGAGGCATTCTGCAATCTGTGGACTATCAGAATGTTGGTGAAACACAGAAATTGCATTGGGATTGAATACAAAAGTCACCATGCGCACTTTCCTCCATGGGAGTAATGTCTCAAAGAGTCTACGCTTTGATCGTTCCCTGGAAGACCATTTGTAGCTTCCGATGCACATCTGGAGGCATTCTGTAATCTGTGGCCTATCAGAGTGTTGTTGAAACACAGAAAATGCTTCGGGATTGAATACAACAGTCACCATGAACACTTTCCTATATGGGAGTAATGTCTCAAACAGTCTACGCTTTGATCGTTTCCTGGAAGACCAGTAATAGCTTCCTATTCACATCGGGAGGCATTCTGTAATCCGTGGACCTTCAAAGTGTTGATGAAACACAGAAATTGCCTCGGGATTGAATACAACAGTCACCATGCGCACTTTCCTCCATGGGAGTAATGTCTCAAAGAGTCTACGCTTTCATCCTTCCCTGGAAGACCAGTAGTAGTTTCCGATGCACATCAGGAGGCAGTCTGTAATCTGTGGACTATCTGAGTGTTGATGAAACACAGAAATTGCATCGCGATTGAATACAACAGTCACCATGCGCACTTTCCTCCATTAGAGTAATGTCTCAAACAGTCTCCGCCTTGATCGTTCTCTGGAAGACCAGTAGTAGTTTCCGATGCACATCAGGAGGCATTCTGTAATCTGTGTACTATCTGAGTGTTGATGAAACACAGAAATTGCATCGCGATTGAATACAACAGTCACCATGCATACTTTCCTCCATTTGGGTAATGTCTCAAACAGTCTTCGCTTTGATCGTTCTCTGGAAGACCAGTAGTAGTTTCCGATGCACATCTGGAGGCATTCTGTAATCTGTGGACTATCAGAGTGTTGTTGAAACACAGAAATTGCATCGGGATTGAATACAACAGTCACCATGCGCACTTCCCTCCATGGGAGTAATGTCTCAAACAGTCTACGCTTTGATCGTTCCCTGGAGGACCAGTACTAGTTTCCGATGCACATGTGGAGGCAATCTGTAATCTGAGGACTTTCAGAGTGTTGATGAAACACAGAAATTGCATCGGGATTGAATACAACAGTCACCATGCGCACTTCCCTCCATGGGAGTAATGTCTCAAACAGTCTACGCTTTGATCGTTCCCTGGAGGACCAGTACTAGTTTCCGATGCACATGTGGAGGCATACTGTAATCTGAGGAACATCAGAGTGTTGATAAAACATAGAAATTGCATCGGGATGGAATAGAACAGTCACCATGCTTACTTTCCTCCATGGGAGTAATGTCTCAAACATTTTACGATTTGATCGTTCCCTGCAAGACCAGTAGTAGTTTCCGATTCTCATCTGGGGGCATTCTGTTGTGTGAGGACCATCAGGGTGTTGATGAAACACAGAAATTGCATCGGGATTAAATACAACAGTCACCATGCGCACTTTCCTCCGTGGGAGTAATGTCTCAAACAGTCTACGCTTTGATCATTCCCTGCAAAACCAGTAATAGTTTCCGATGCACATCCGGAGGCATTCTGTAATCCGTGGACCTTCAAAGTGTTGATGAAACACAGAAATTGCCTCGGGATTTAATATAACAGTCATCATGCGCATTTTCCTCCATGGGAGTAATGTCTCAAACAGTCTACGCTCTGATCGTTCCCTGGAAGACCAGTAGTAGTTTCCCATGCACATCTGGAGGCAATCTGTAATCTGTGGACTTTCAGAGTGTTGATGAAACACAGAAATTGCATCGGGATTGAAAACAACAGTCACCATGCGCACTTTCCTCCATGGGAGTAATGTCTCAAACAGGCTACGCTTTGATCGTTCCCTGGAGGACCAGTACTAGTTTCCGATGCACATGTGGAGGCATACTGTAATCTGAGGAACATCAGAGTGTTGATAAAACATAGAAATTGCATCGGGATGGAATACAACAGTCACCATGCTTACTTTCCTCCATGGAAGTAATGTCTCAAACATTTTACGATTTGATCGTTCCCTGCAAGACCAGTAGTAGTTTCCGATGCACATCTGGGGGCATTCTGTTGTGTGTGGACCATCAGGGTGTTGATGAAACACAGAAATTGCATCGGGATTAAATACAACAGTCACCATGCGCACTTTCCTCCATGGGAGTAATGGCTCAAACAGTCTACGTTTTGATCGTTCCCTGGAAGACCAGTTGGAGCTTCCGATGCACATCTGGAGGCATTCTGTAATCTGTGGACCTTCAAAGTGTTAATGAAACACAGAAATTGCATCGGGATTGAATACAACAGTCACCATGCGCAATTTTCCTCCATGGGAGTAATGTCTCAAACAATCTACGATCTGATCGTTCCCTGGAAGACCAGTAGTAGCTCCCGATGCACATCTGGAGGCATTCTGTAATCTGTGGACTATCAGAGTGTTGTTGAAACACAGAAAATGCATCGGGATTGAATACAACAGTCACCATGAACACTTTCCTATATGCGAGTAATGTCTCAAACAGTCTACGCTTTGATCGTGTCCTGGAAGACCAGTAATAGTTTCCGATTCACATCGGGAGGAATTCTGTAATCCGTGGACCTTCAAAGTGTTGATGAAACACAGAAATTGCCTCGGGTTTGAATACAACAGTCACCATGCGCACTTTCCTCCATGGGAGTAATGTCTCAAAGAGTCTACGCTTTCATCCTTCCCTGGAAGACCAGTAGTAGTTTCCAATGCACATCAGGAGGCATTCTGTAATCTGTGGACTATCAGAGTGCTGTTGAAACACAGAAATTGCATCGAAATTGAATACAACAGGCACCATGCGCTCGTTCCTCCATGGGGGTAATGTCTCAAACAGTCTACGTTTTGATCGTTCCCTGGAAGACCAGTTGTAGCTTCCGATGCACATCTGGAGGCATTCTGTAATCTGTGGATCTTCAAAGTGTTAATGAAACACAGAAATTGCATCGGGATTGAATAAAACAGTCACCATGCCCAATTTTCCTCCATGAGAGTAATGTCTCAAACAGTCTACGATTTTATCGTTCCCTGGAAGACCAGTAGTAGTTTCCGATGCACATCTGGAGGCATTCTGTAATCTGTGGACTATCAGAGTGTTGGTGAAACCCAAATATTGCATCGGGATTGAATACAACAGTCACCATGCGCAATTTCCTCCATGGGAGTAATGTCTCAAACAATCTACGATCTGATCGTTCCCTGGAAGACCAGTAGTAGTTTCCGATGCACATCTGGAGGCATTCTGCAATCTGTGGACTATCAGAATGTTGGTGAAACACAGAAATTGCATTGGGATTGAATACAACAGTCACCATGCGCACTTTCTTCCATGGGAGTAATGTCTCAAAGAGTCTACGCTTTGATCGTTCCCTGGAAGACCATTTGTAGCTTCCGATGCACATCTGGAGGCATTCTGTAATCTGTGGCCTATCAGAGTGTTGTTGAAACACAGAAAATGCATCGGGATTGAATACAACAGGCACCATGAACACTTTCCTATATGGGAGTAATGTCTCAAACAGTCTACGCTTTGATCGTTTCCTGGAAGACCAGTAATAGCTTCCTATTCACATCGGGAGGCATTCTGTAATCCGTGGACCTTCAAAGTGTTGATGAAACACAGAAATTGCCTCGGGATTGAATACAACAGTCACCATGCCCACTTTCCTCCATGTGAGTAATGTCTCAAAGAGTCTACGCTTTCATCCTTCCCTGGAAGACCAGTAGTAGTTTCCGATGCACATCAGGAGGCATTCTGTAATCTGTGGACTATCTGAGTGTTGATGAAACACAGAAATTGCATCGCGATTGAATACAACAGTCACCATGCGCACTTTCCTCCATTAGAGTAATGTCTCAAACAGTCTCCGCTTTGATCGTTCTCTGGAAGACCAGTAGTAGTTTCCGATGCACATCTGGAGGCATTCTGTAATCTGTGGACTAAAAGAGTGTTGTTGAAACACAGATATTGCATCGAAATTGAATACAACAGTCACCATGCGCACTTTCCTCCATGGGAGTAATGTCTCAAGGAGTCTACGCTTTCATCCTTCCCTGGAAGACCAGTAGTAGTTTCCAATGCACATCAGGAGGCATTCTGTAATCTGTGGACTATCTGAGTGTTGATGAAACACAGAAATTGCATCGCGATTGAATACAACAGTCACCATGCGCACTTTCCTCCATTTGGGTAATGTCTCAAACAGTCTTCGCTTTGATCGTTCTCTGGAAGACCAGTAGTAGTTTCCGATGCACATCTGGAGGCATTCTGTAATCCGTGGACCTTCAAAGTGTTGATGAAACACAGAAATTGCCTCGGGATTTAATATAACAGTCATCATGCGCATTTTCCTCCATGGGAGTAATGTCTCAAACAGTCTACGCTCTGGTCGTTCCCTGGAAGACCAGTAGTAGTTTCCCATGCACATCTGGAGGCAATCTGTAATCTGTGGACTTTCAGAGTGTTGATGAAACACAGAAATTGCATCGGGATTGAAAACAACAGTCACCATGCGCACTTTCCTCCATGGGAGTAATGTCTCAAACAGGCTACGCTTTGATCGTTCCCTGGAGGACCAGTACTAGTTTCCGATGCACATGTGGAGGCATACTGTAATCTGAGGAACATCAGAGTGTTGATAAAACATAGAAATTGCATCGGGATGGAATACAACAGTCACCATGCTTACTTTCCTCCATGGAAGTAATGTCTCAAACATTTTACGATTTGATCGTTCCCTGCAAGACCAGTAGTAGTTTCCGATGCACATCTGGGGGCATTCTGTTGTGTGTGGACCATCAGGGTGTTGATGAAACACAGAAATTGCATCGGGATTAAATACAACAGTCACCATGCGCACTTTCCTCCGTGGGAGTAATGGCTCAAACAGTCTACGTTTTGATCGTTCCCTGGAAGACCAGTTGGAGCTTCCGATGCACATCTGGAGGCATTCTGTAATCTGTGGACCTTCAAAGTGTTAATGAAACACAGAAATTGCATCGGGATTGAATACAACAGTCACCATGCGCAATTTTCCTCCATGGGAGTAATGTCTCAAACAATCTACGATCTGATCGTTCCCTGGAAGACCAGTAGTAGCTCCCGATGCACATCTGGAGGCATTCTGTAATCTGTGGACTATCAGAGTGTTGTTGAAACACAGAAAATGCATCGGGATTGAATACAACAGTCACCATGAACACTTTCCTATATGCGAGTAATGTCTCAAACAGTCTACGCTTTGATCGTGTCCTGGAAGACCAGTAATAGTTTCCGATTCACATCGGGAGGAATTCTGTAATCCGTGGACCTTCAAAGTGTTGATGAAACACAGAAATTGCCTCGGGTTTGAATACAACAGTCACCATGCGCACTTTCCTCCATGGGAGTAATGTCTCAAAGAGTCTACGCTTTCATCCTTCCCTGGAAGACCAGTAGTAGTTTCCAATGCACATCAGGAGGCATTCTGTAATCTGTGGACTATCAGAGTGCTGTTGAAACACAGAAATTGCATCGAAATTGAATACAACAGGCACCATGCGCTCGTTCCTCCATGGGGGTAATGTCTCAAACAGTCTACGTTTTGATCGTTCCCTGGAAGACCAGTTGTAGCTTCCGATGCACATCTGGAGGCATTCTGTAATCTGTGGATCTTCAAAGTGTTAATGAAACACAGAAATTGCATCGGGATTGAATAAAACAGTCACCATGCCCAATTTTCCTCCATGAGAGTAATGTCTCAAACAGTCTACGATTTTATCGTTCCCTGGAAGACCAGTAGTAGTTTCCGATGCACATCTGGAGGCATTCTGTAATCTGTGGACTATCAGAGTGTTGGTGAAACCCAAATATTGCATCGGGATTGAATACAACAGTCACCATGCGCAATTTCCTCCATGGGAGTAATGTCTCAAACAATCTACGATCTGATCGTTCCCTGGAAGACCAGTAGTAGTTTCCGATGCACATCTGGAGGCATTCTGCAATCTGTGGACTATCAGAATGTTGGTGAAACACAGAAATTGCATTGGGATTGAATACAACAGTCACCATGCGCACTTTCTTCCATGGGAGTAATGTCTCAAAGAGTCTACGCTTTGATCGTTCCCTGGAAGACCATTTGTAGCTTCCGATGCACATCTGGAGGCATTCTGTAATCTGTGGCCTATCAGAGTGTTGTTGAAACACAGAAAATGCATCGGGATTGAATACAACAGGCACCATGAACACTTTCCTATATGGGAGTAATGTCTCAAACAGTCTACGCTTTGATCGTTTCCTGGAAGACCAGTAATAGCTTCCTATTCACATCGGGAGGCATTCTGTAATCCGTGGACCTTCAAAGTGTTGATGAAACACAGAAATTGCCTCGGGATTGAATACAACAGTCACCATGCCCACTTTCCTCCATGTGAGTAATGTCTCAAAGAGTCTACGCTTTCATCCTTCCCTGGAAGACCAGTAGTAGTTTCCGATGCACATCAGGAGGCATTCTGTAATCTGTGGACTATCTGAGTGTTGATGAAACACAGAAATTGCATCGCGATTGAATACAACAGTCACCATGCGCACTTTCCTCCATTAGAGTAATGTCTCAAACAGTCTCCGCTTTGATCGTTCTCTGGAAGACCAGTAGTAGTTTCCGATGCACATCTGGAGGCATTCTGTAATCTGTGGACTAAAAGAGTGTTGTTGAAACACAGATATTGCATCGAAATTGAATACAACAGTCACCATGCGCACTTTCCTCCATGGGAGTAATGTCTCAAGGAGTCTACGCTTTCATCCTTCCCTGGAAGACCAGTAGTAGTTTCCAATGCACATCAGGAGGCATTCTGTAATCTGTGGACTATCTGAGTGTTGATGAAACACAGAAATTGCATCGCGATTGAATACAACAGTCACCATGCGCACTTTCCTCCATTTGGGTAATGTCTCAAACAGTCTTCGCTTTGATCGTTCTCTGGAAGACCAGTAGTAGTTTCCGATGCACATCTGGAGGCATTCTGTAATCCGTGGACCTTCAAAGTGTTGATGAAACACAGAAATTGCCTCGGGATTTAATATAACAGTCATCATGCGCATTTTCCTCCATGGGAGTAATGTCTCAAACAGTCTACGCTCTGGTCGTTCCCTGGAAGACCAGTAGTAGTTTCCCATGCACATCTGGAGGCAATCTGTAATCTGTGGACTTTCAGAGTGTTGATGAAACACAGAAATTGCATCGGGATTGAAAACAACAGTCACCATGCGCACTTTCCTCCATGGGAGTAATGTCTCAAACAGGCTACGCTTTGATCGTTCCCTGGAGGACCAGTACTAGTTTCCGATGCACATGTGGAGGCATACTGTAATCTGAGGAACATCAGAGTGTTGATAAAACATAGAAATTGCATCGGGATGGAATACAACAGTCACCATGCTTACTTTCCTCCATGGAAGTAATGTCTCAAACATTTTACGATTTGATCGTTCCCTGCAAGACCAGTAGTAGTTTCCGATGCACATCTGGGGGCATTCTGTTGTGTGTGGACCATCAGGGTGTTGATGAAACACAGAAATTGCATCGGGATTAAATACAACAGTCACCATGCGCACTTTCCTCCGTGGGAGTAATGGCTCAAACAGTCTACGTTTTGATCGTTCCCTGGAAGACCAGTTGGAGCTTCCGATGCACATCTGGAGGCATTCTGTAATCTGTGGACCTTCAAAGTGTTAATGAAACACAGAAATTGCATCGGGATTGAATACAACAGTCACCATGCGCAATTTTCCTCCATGGGAGTAATGTCTCAAACAATCTACGATCTGATCGTTCCCTGGAAGACCAGTAGTAGCTCCCGATGCACATCTGGAGGCATTCTGTAATCTGTGGACTATCAGAGTGTTGTTGAAACACAGAAAATGCATCGGGATTGAATACAACAGTCACCATGAACACTTTCCTATATGCGAGTAATGTCTCAAACAGTCTACGCTTTGATCGTGTCCTGGAAGACCAGTAATAGTTTCCGATTCACATCGGGAGGAATTCTGTAATCCGTGGACCTTCAAAGTGTTGATGAAACACAGAAATTGCCTCGGGTTTGAATACAACAGTCACCATGCGCACTTTCCTCCATGGGAGTAATGTCTCAAAGAGTCTACGCTTTCATCCTTCCCTGGAAGACCAGTAGTAGTTTCCAATGCACATCAGGAGGCATTCTGTAATCTGTGGACTATCAGAGTGCTGTTGAAACACAGAAATTGCATCGAAATTGAATACAACAGGCACCATGCGCTCGTTCCTCCATGGGGGTAATGTCTCAAACAGTCTACGTTTTGATCGTTCCCTGGAAGACCAGTTGTAGCTTCCGATGCACATCTGGAGGCATTCTGTAATCTGTGGATCTTCAAAGTGTTAATGAAACACAGAAATTGCATCGGGATTGAATAAAACAGTCACCATGCCCAATTTTCCTCCATGAGAGTAATGTCTCAAACAGTCTACGATTTTATCGTTCCCTGGAAGACCAGTAGTAGTTTCCGATGCACATCTGGAGGCATTCTGTAATCTGTGGACTATCAGAGTGTTGGTGAAACCCAAATATTGCATCGGGATTGAATACAACAGTCACCATGCGCAATTTCCTCCATGGGAGTAATGTCTCAAACAATCTACGATCTGATCGTTCCCTGGAAGACCAGTAGTAGTTTCCGATGCACATCTGGAGGCATTCTGCAATCTGTGGACTATCAGAATGTTGGTGAAACACAGAAATTGCATTGGGATTGAATACAACAGTCACCATGCGCACTTTCTTCCATGGGAGTAATGTCTCAAAGAGTCTACGCTTTGATCGTTCCCTGGAAGACCATTTGTAGCTTCCGATGCACATCTGGAGGCATTCTGTAATCTGTGGCCTATCAGAGTGTTGTTGAAACACAGAAAATGCATCGGGATTGAATACAACAGGCACCATGAACACTTTCCTATATGGGAGTAATGTCTCAAACAGTCTACGCTTTGATCGTTTCCTGGAAGACCAGTAATAGCTTCCTATTCACATCGGGAGGCATTCTGTAATCCGTGGACCTTCAAAGTGTTGATGAAACACAGAAATTGCCTCGGGATTGAATACAACAGTCACCATGCCCACTTTCCTCCATGTGAGTAATGTCTCAAAGAGTCTACGCTTTCATCCTTCCCTGGAAGACCAGTAGTAGTTTCCGATGCACATCAGGAGGCATTCTGTAATCTGTGGACTATCTGAGTGTTGATGAAACACAGAAATTGCATCGCGATTGAATACAACAGTCACCATGCGCACTTTCCTCCATTAGAGTAATGTCTCAAACAGTCTCCGCTTTGATCGTTCTCTGGAAGACCAGTAGTAGTTTCCGATGCACATCTGGAGGCATTCTGTAATCTGTGGACTAAAAGAGTGTTGTTGAAACACAGATATTGCATCGAAATTGAATACAACAGTCACCATGCGCACTTTCCTCCATGGGAGTAATGTCTCAAGGAGTCTACGCTTTCATCCTTCCCTGGAAGACCAGTAGTAGTTTCCAATGCACATCAGGAGGCATTCTGTAATCTGTGGACTATCTGAGTGTTGATGAAACACAGAAATTGCATCGCGATTGAATACAACAGTCACCATGCGCACTTTCCTCCATTTGGGTAATGTCTCAAACAGTCTTCGCTTTGATCGTTCTCTGGAAGACCAGTAGTAGTTTCCGATGCACATCTGGAGGCATTCTGTAATCCGTGGACCTTCAAAGTGTTGATGAAACACAGAAATTGCCTCGGGATTTAATATAACAGTCATCATGCGCATTTTCCTCCATGGGAGTAATGTCTCAAACAGTCTACGCTCTGGTCGTTCCCTGGAAGACCAGTAGTAGTTTCCCATGCACATCTGGAGGCAATCTGTAATCTGTGGACTTTCAGAGTGTTGATGAAACACAGAAATTGCATCGGGATTGAAAACAACAGTCACCATGCGCACTTTCCTCCATGGGAGTAATGTCTCAAACAGGCTACGCTTTGATCGTTCCCTGGAGGACCAGTACTAGTTTCCGATGCACATGTGGAGGCATACTGTAATCTGAGGAACATCAGAGTGTTGATAAAACATAGAAATTGCATCGGGATGGAATACAACAGTCACCATGCTTACTTTCCTCCATGGAAGTAATGTCTCAAACATTTTACGATTTGATCGTTCCCTGCAAGACCAGTAGTAGTTTCCGATGCACATCTGGGGGCATTCTGTTGTGTGTGGACCATCAGGGTGTTGATGAAACACAGAAATTGCATCGGGATTAAATACAACAGTCACCATGCGCACTTTCCTCCGTGGGAGTAATGGCTCAAACAGTCTACGTTTTGATCGTTACCTGGAAGACCAGTTGGAGCTTCCGATGCACATCTGGAGGCATTCTGTAATCTGTGGACCTTCAAAGTGTTAATGAAACACAGAAATTGCATCGGGATTGAATACAACAGTCACCATGCGCAATTTTCCTCCATGGGAGTAATGTCTCAAACAGTCTACGATCTGATCGTTCCCTGGAAGACCAGTAGTAGCTCCCGATGCACATCTGGAGGCATTCTGTAATCTGTGGACTATCAGAGTGTTGTTGAAACACAGAAAATGCATCGGGATTGAATACAACAGTCACCATGAACACTTTCCTATATGCGAGTAATGTCTCAAACAGTCTACGCTTTGATCGTGTCCTGGAAGACCAGTAATAGTTTCCGATTCACATCGGGAGGAATTCTGTAATCCGTGGACCTTCAAAGTGTTGATGAAACACAGAAATTGCCTCGGGTTTGAATACAACAGTCACCATGCGCACTTTCCTCCATGGGAGTAATGTCTCAAAGAGTCTACGCTTTCATCCTTCCCTGGAAGACCAGTAGTAGTTTCCAATGCACATCAGGAGGCATTCTGTAATCTGTGGACTATCAGAGTGTTGTTGAAACACAGAAATTGCATCGAAATTGAATACAACAGGCACCATGCGCTCGTTCCTCCATGGGGGTAATGTCTCAAACAGTCTACGTTTTGATCGTTCCCTGGAAGACCAGTTGTAGCTTCCGATGCACATCTGGAGGCATTCTGTAATCTGTGGATCTTCAAAGTGTTAATGAAACACAGAAATTGCATCGGGATTGAATAAAACAGTCACCATGCCCAATTTTCCTCCATGAGAGTAATGTCTCAAACAGTCTACGATTTTATCGTTCCCTGGAAGACCAGTAGTAGTTTCCGATGCACATCTGGAGGCGTTCTGTAATCTGTGGACTATCAGAGTGTTGGTGAAACCCAAATATTGCATCGGGATTGAATACAACAGTCACCATGCGCAATTTCCTCCATGGGAGTAATGTCTCAAACAATCTACGATCTGATCGTTCCCTGGAAGACCAGTAGTAGTTTCCGATGCACATCTGGAGGCATTCTGCAATCTGTGGACTATCAGAATGTTGGTGAAACACAGAAATCGCATTGGGATTGAATACAACAGTCACCATGCGCACTTTCTTCCATGGGAGTAATGTCTCAAAGAGTCTACGCTTTGATCGTTCCCTGGAAGACCATTTGTAGCTTCCGATGCACATCTGGAGGCATTCTGTAATCTGTGGCCTATCAGAGTGTTGTTGAAACACAGAAAATGCATCGGGATTGAATACAACAGGCACCATGAACACTTTCCTATATGGGAGTAATGTCTCAAACAGTCTACGCTTTGATCGTTTCCTGGAAGACCAGTAATAGCTTCCTATTCACATCGGGAGGCATTCTGTAATCCGTGGACCTTCAAAGTGTTGATGAAACACAGAAATTGCCTCGGGATTGAATACAACAGTCACCATGCCCACTTTCCTCCATGTGAGTAATGTCTCAAAGAGTCTACGCTTTCATCCTTCCCTGGAAGACCAGTAGTAGTTTCCGATGCACATCAGGAGGCATTCTGTAATCTGTGGACTATCTGAGTGTTGATGAAACACAGAAATTGCATCGCGATTGAATACAACAGTCACCATGCGCACTTTCCTCCATTAGAGTAATGTCTCAAACAGTCTCCGCTTTGATCGTTCTCTGGAAGACCAGTAGTAGTTTCCGATGCACATCTGGAGGCATTCTGTAATCTGTGGACTAAAAGAGTGTTGTTGAAACACAGAAATTGCATCGAAATTGAATACAACAGTCACCATGCGCACTTTCCTCCATGGGAGTAATGTCTCAAGGAGTCTACGCTTTCATCCTTCCCTGGAAGACCAGTAGTAGTTTCCAATGCACATCAGGAGGCATTCTGTAATCTGTGGACTATCTGAGTGTTGATGAAACACAGAAATTGCATCGCGATTGAATACAACAGTCACCATGCGCACTTTCCTCCATTTGGGTAATGTCTCAAACAGTCTTCGCTTTGATCGTTCTCTGGAAGACCAGTAGTAGTTTCCGATGCACATCTGGAGGCATTCTGTAATCTGTGGACTATCAGAGTGTTGTTGAAACACAGAAATTGCATCACGATTGAATACAACAGTCACCATGCGCACTTTCCTATATGGGAGTAATGTCTCAAACAGTCTACGCTTTGAACGTCTAATGGAAGACCAGTAGTAGTTTCCCATGCACATCTGGAGGCAATCTGTAATCTGTGGACTTTCAGAGTGTTGATGAAACACAGAAATTGCATCGGGATTGAATACAACAGTCACCATGCGCACTTTCCTCCATGGGAGTAATGTCTCAAACAGTCTACGCTTTGATCGTTCCCTGGAGGACCAGTACTAGTTTCCGATGCACATGTGGAGGCATACTGTAATCTGAGGAACATCAGAGTGTTGATAAAACATAGAAATTGCATCGGGATGGAATACAACAGTCACCATGATTACTTTCCTCCATGGGAGTAATGTCTCAAACATTTTACGATTTGATCGTTCCCTGCAAGACCAGTAGTAGTTTCCGATGCACATCTGGGGGCATTCTGTTGTGTGTGGACCATCAGGGTGTTGATGAAACACAGAAATTGCATCGGGATTAAATACAACAGTCACCATGCGCACTTTCCTCCGTGGGAGTAATGTCTCAAACAGTCTACGATTTGATCATTCCCTGCAAAACCAGTAAAAGTTTCCGATGCACATCCGGAGGCATTCTGTAATCCGTGGACCTTCAAAGTGTTGATGAAACACAGAAATTGCCTCGGGATTGAATATAACAGTCATCATGCGCATTTTCCTCCATGGGAGTAATGTCTCAAACAGTCTACGATCTGATCGTTCCCTGGAAGACCAGTAGTAGTTTCCGATGCACATCTGGAGGCATTCTGTTATCTGTGGACTATCAGAGTGTTGGTGAAACACAAATACTGCATCGTGATTGAATACAACAGTCACCATGCGCAATTTCCTCCATGGGAGTAATGTCTCAAACAGTCTACGCTCTGATCGTTCCCTGGAAGACCAGTAGTAGTTTCCGATGCACATCTGGAGGCATTCTGTAATCTGTAAACTATCAAAGTGTTGTTCAAACACAGAAATTGCATCGAGATTGAATACAACAGTCACCATGCGCACTTTCCTCCATGGGAGTAATGTCTCAAAAAGTCTACGCTTTCATCCTTCCCTGGAAGACCAGTAGTAGTTTCCGATGCACATCTGGAGGTATTCTGTAATCTGTGGACCTTCAAAGTGTTGAAGAAACACAGAAAGTGCCACGGGATTGATCACAACAGTCACCATGCGCACTTTCCTCCATGGAGTAATGTCTCAAACAGTCTCCGCTTTGATCGTTCTTTGGAAGACCAGTAGTAGTTTCCGATGCACATCTAGAGGCATTCCGTAATCTGTGGACTATCAGAGTGTTGTTGAAACAAAGAAATTGCATCGAAATTGAATACAACAGTCACCATGCGCTCGTTCCTCCAAGGGAGTAATGGCTTAAACAGTCTACGTTTTGATCGTTCCCTGGAAGACCAGTTGTAGCTTCCGATGCACATCTGGAGGCATTCTGTAATCTGTGGACCTTCAAAGTGTTAATGAAACACAGAAATTGCATCGGGATTGAATACAACAGTCACCATGCGCACTTTCCTCATTGGGAGTAATGTCTCAAACAGTCTACGCTTTGATCGTTCCCTGGAAGACCATTAGTAGCTCCCGATGCACATCTGGAGGCATTCTGTAATCTGTGGACTATCAGAGTGTTGTTGAAACACAGAAATTGCATCGAAATTGAATACAACAGGCACCATGCGCTCGTTCCTCCATGGGAGTAATGTCTCAAACAGTCTACGTTTTGATCGTTCCCTGGAAGACCAGTTGTAGCTTCCGATGCACATCTGGAGGCATTCTGTAATCTGTGGACCTTCAAAGTGTTAATGAAACACAGAAATTGCATCGGGATTGAATAAAACATTCACCATGCCCAATTTTCCTCCATGGGAGTAATGTCTCAAACAGTCTAAGTTTTGATCGTTCCCTGGAAGACCAGTAGTAGTTTCCGATGCACATCTGGAGGCATTCTGTAATCTGTGGACTATCAGAGTGTTGGTGAAACACAAATATTGCATCGGGATTGAATACAACAGTCACCATGCGCAATTTCCTCCATGGGAGTAATGTCTCAAACAGTCTACGATCTGATCGTTCCCTGGAAGACCAGTAGTAGTTTCCGATGCACATCTGGAGGCATTCTGCAATCTGTGGACTATCGGAATGTTGGTGAAACACAGAAATTGCATCGGGATTAAATACAACAGTCACCATGCGAACTTTCCTCCGTGGGAGTAATGGCTCAAACAGTTTACGTTTTGATCGTTCCCTGGAAGACCAGTTGGAGTTTCCGATGCACATCTGGAGGCATTCTGTAATCTGTGGACCTTCAAAGTGTTAATGAAACACAGAAATTGCATCGGGATTGAATACAACAGTCACCATGCGCAATTTTCCTCCATGGGAGTAATGTCTCAAACAGTCTACGATCTGATCGTTCCCTGGAAGACCAGTAGTAGCTCCCGATGCACATTTGGAGGCATTCTGTAATCTGTGGACTATCAGAGTGTTGTTGAAACACAGAAAATGCATCGGGATTGAATACAAAAGTCACCATGATCACTTTCCTATATGCGAGTAATGTCTCAAACAGTCTACGCTTTGATCGTTTCCT
This sequence comes from Schistocerca gregaria, assembly GCF_023897955.1. Classification (NCBI taxonomy): domain Eukaryota; kingdom Metazoa; phylum Arthropoda; class Insecta; order Orthoptera; family Acrididae; genus Schistocerca; species Schistocerca gregaria. Next base: position 14,822,097 of record NC_064929.1, on the reverse strand, counting down.
GGAAGACCAGTAATAGTTTCCGATTCACATCGGGAGGCATTCTGTAATCCGTGGACCTTCAAAGTGTAGATGAAACACAGAAATTGCCTCGGGTTTGAATACAACAGTCACCATGCGCACTTTCCTCCATGGGAGTAATGTCTCAAAGAGTCTACGCTTTCATCCTTCCCTGGAAGACCAGTAGTAGTTTCCAATGCACATCAGGAGGCATTCTGTAATCTGTGGACTATCTGAGTGTTGATGAAACACAGAAATTGCATCGCGATTGAATACAACAGTCACCATGCGCACTTTCCTCCATTTGAGTAATGTCTCAAACAGTCTCCGCTTTGATCGTTCTCTGGAAGACCAGTAGTAGTTTCCGATGCACATCTGGAGGCATTCTGTAATCTGTGGGCTATCAGAGTGTTGTTGAAACACAGAAATTGCATCGAAATTGAGTACAACAGGCACCAAGCGCTCGTTCCTCCATGGGAGCAATGTCTCAAACAGTCTACGATTTGATCGTTCCCTGGAAGACCAGTTGTAGCTTCCGATGCACATCTGGAGGCATTCTGTAATCTGTGGACCTTCAAAGTGTTAATGAAACACAGAAATTGCCTCGGGATTGAATATAACAGTCATCATGCGCATTTTCCTCCATGGGAGTTATGTCTCAAACAGTCTACGCTCTGATCGTTCCCTGGAAGACCAGTAGTAGTTTCCGATGCACATCTGGAGGCATTCTGTAATCTGTGGACTATCAGAGTGTTGGTGAAACACAAATATTGCATCGGGATTGAATACAACAGTCACCATGCGCACTTTCCTCCATGGGAGTAATGTCTCAAAAAGTCTACGCTTTCATCCTTCCCTGGAAGACCAGTAGTAGTTTCCGATGCACATCTGGAGGTATTCTGTAATCTGTGGACCTTCAAAGTGTTGAAGAAACACAGAAAGTGCCACGGGATGGATCACAACAGTCACCATGCGCACTTTCCTCCATGGAGTAATGTCTCAAACAGTCTCCGCTTTGATCGTTCTTTGGAAGACCAGTAGTAGTTTCCGATGCACATCTAGAGGCATTCTGTAATCTGTGGACTATCAGAGTGTTGTTGAAACAAAGAAATTGCATCGAAATTGAATACAACAGTCACCATGCGCTCGTTCCTCCAAGGGAGTAATGGCTTAAACAGTCTACGTTTTGATCGTTCCCTGGAATACCAGTTGTAGCTTCCGATGCACATCTGGAGGCATTCTGTAATCTGTGTACCTTCAAAGTGTTAATGAAACACAGAAATTGCATCGGGATTGAATACAACAGTCACCATGCGCACTTTCCTCATTGGGATTAATGTCTCAAACAGTCTACGCTTTGATCGCTCCCTGGAAGACCATTAGTAGCTCCCGATGCACATCTGGATGCATTCTGTAATCTGTGAACAGTCAGAGTGTTGATGAAACACAGAAATTGCATCAGGATTGAATACAACAGTCACCATGCGCACTTTCATCATTGGGAGTAATGTCTCAAACAGTCTACGATCTGATCGTTCCCTGGAAGACCAGTAGTAGTTTCCGATGCACATCTGGAGGCATTCTGTAATCTGTGGACTATCAGAGTGTTGGTGAAACACAGAAATTGCATCACGATTGAATACAACAGTCACCATGCGCACTTTCCTCCATGGAGTAATGTCTCAAACTGTCTACGTTTTGATCGTTCCCTGGAAGACCAGTTGTAGCTTCCGATGAACATCTGGAGGCATTCTGTAATCTGTGGACCTTCAAAGTGTTAATGAAACACAGAAATTGCATCGGGATTGAATACAACAGTCACCATGCGCAATTTTCCTCCATGGGAGTATTGTCTCAAACAGTCTAAGTTTTGATCGTTCCCTGGAAGACCAGTAGTAGTTTCCGATGCACATCTGGAGGCATACTGTAATCTGAGGAACATCAGAGTGTTGATAAAACATAGAAATTGCATCGGGATGGAATACAACAGTCACCATGCTTACTTTCCTCCATGGGAGTAATGTCTCAAACATTTTACGATTTGATCGTTCCCTGCAAGACCAGTAGTAGTTTCCGATGCACATCTGGGGGCATTCTGTTGTGTGTGGACCATCAGGGTGTTGATGAAACACAGAAATTGCATCGGGATTAAATACAACAGTCACCATGCGCACTTTCCTCCGTGGGAGTAATGTCTCAAACAGTCTACGCTTTGATCATTCCCTGCAAAACCAGTAAAAGTTTCCGATGCACATCCGGTGGCATTCTGTAATCCGTGGACCTTCAAAGTGTTGATGAAACACAGAAATTGCCTCGGGATTGAATATAACAGTCATCATGCGCATTTTCCTCCATGGGAGTAATGTCTCAAACAGTCTACGCTCTGATCGTTCCCTGGAAGACCAGTAGTAGTTTCCGATGCACATCTGGAGGCATTCTGTAATCTGTGGACTATCAGAGTGTTGGTGAAACACAAATATTGCATCGGGATTGAATACAACAGTCACCATGCGCAATTTCCTCCATGGGAGTAATGTCTCAAACAGTCTACGCTCTGATCGTTCCCTGGAAGACCAGTAGTAGTTTCCGATGCACATCTGGAGGCATTCTGTAATCTGTAAACTATCAAAGTGTTGTTCAAACACAGAAATTGCATCGAGATTGAATACAACAGTCACCATGCGCACTTTCCTCCATGGGAGTAATGTCTCAAAAAGTCTACGCTTTCATCCTTCCCTGGAAGACCAGTAGTAGTTTCCGATGCACATCTGGAGGTATTCTGTAATCTGTGGACCTTCAAAGTGTTGAAGAAACACAGAAAGTGCCACGGGATTGATCACAACAGTCACCATGCGCACTTTCCTCCATGGAGTAATGTCTCAAACAGTCTCCGCTTTGATCGTTCTTTGGAAGACCAGTAGTAGTTTCCGATGCACATCTAGAGGCATTCCGTAATCTGTGGACTATCAGAGTGTTGTTGAAACAAAGAAGTTGCATCGAAATTGAATACAACAGTCACCATGCGCTCGTTCCTTCAAGGGAGTAATGGCTTAAACAGTCTACGTTTTGATCGTTCCCTGGAAGACCAGTTGTAGCTTCCGATGCACATCTGGAGGCATTCTGTAATCTGTGGACCTTCAAAGTGTTAATGAAACACAGAAATTGCATCGGGATTGAATACAACAGTCACCATGCGCACTTTCCTCATTGGGAGTAATGTCTCAAACAGTCTACGCTTTGATCGTTCCCTGGAAGACCATTAGTAGCTCCCGATGCACATCTGGAGGCATTCTGTAATCTGTGGACTATCAGAGTGTTGTTGAAACACAGAAATTGCATCGAAATTGAATACAACAGGCACCATGCGCTCGTTCCTCCATGGGAGTAATGTCTCAAACAGTCTACGTTTTGATCGTTCCCTGGAAGACCAGTTGTAGCTTCCGATGCACATCTGGAGGCATTCTGTAATCTGTGGACCTTCAAAGTGTTAATGAAACACAGAAATTGCATCGGGATTGAATAGAACAGTCACCATGCCCAATTTTCCTCCATGGGAGTAATGTCTCAAACAGTCTAAGTTTTGATCGTTCCCTGGAAGACCAGTAGTAGTTTCCGATGCACATCTGGAGGCATTCTGTAATCTGTGGACTATCAGAGTGTTGGTGAAACACAAATATTGCATCGGGATTGAATACAACAGTCACCATGCGCAATTTCCTCCATGGGAGTAATGTCTCAAACAATCTACGATCTGATCGTTCCCTGGAAGACCAGTAGTAGTTTCCGATGCACATCTGGAGGCATTCTGCAATCTGTGGACTATCGGAATGTTGGTGAAACACAGAAATTGCATCGGGATTAAATACAACAGTCACCATGCGAACTTTCCTCCGTGAGAGTAATGGCTCAAACAGTCTACGTTTTGATCGTTCCCTGGAAGACCAGTTGGAGCTTCCGATGCACATCTGGAGGCATTCTGTAATCTGCGGACCTTCAAAGTGTTAATGAAACACAGAAATTGCATCGGGATTGAATACAACAGACACCATGCGCAATTTTCATCCATGGGAGTAATGTCTCAAACAGTCTACGATCTGATCGTTCCCTGGAAGACCAGTAGTAGCTCCCGATGCACATCTGGAGGCATTCTGTAATCTTTGGACTATCAGAGTGTTGTTGAAACACAGAAAATGCATCGGGATTGAATACAACAGTCACCATGATCACTTTCCTATATGCGAGTAATGTCTCAAACAGCCTACGCTTTGATCGTTTCCTGGAAGACCAGTAATAGTTTCCGATTCACATCGGGAGGCATTCTGTAATCCGTGGACCTTCAAAGTGTAGATGAAACACAGAAATTGCCTCGGGTTTGAATACAACAGTCACCATGCGCACTTTCCTCCATGGGAGTAATGTCTCAAAGAGTCTACGCTTTCATCCTTCCCTGGAAGACCTGTAGTAGTTTCCAATGCACATCAGGAGGCATTCTGTAATCTGTGGACTATCTGAGTGTTGATGAAACACAGAAATTGTATCGCGATTGAATACAACAGTCACCATGCGCACATTCCTCCATTTGAGTAATGTCTCAAATAGTCTCCGCTTTGATCGTTCTCTGGAAGACCAGTAGTAGTTTCCGATGCACATCTGGAGGCATTCTGTAATCTGTGGACTATCAGAGTGTTGTTGAAACACAGAAATTGCATCGAAATTGAGTACAACAGGCACCAAGCGCTCGTTCCTCCATGGGAGCAATGTCTCAAACAGTCTACGATTTGATCGTTCCCTGGAAGACCAGTTGTAGCTTCCGATGCACATCTGGAGGCATTCTGTAATCTGTGGACCTTCAAAGTGTTAATGAAACACAGAAATTGCCTCGGGATTGAATATAACAGTCATCATGCGCATTTTCCTCCATGGGAGTAATGTCTCAAACAGTCTACGCTCTGATCGTTCCCTGGAAGACCAGTAGTAGTTTCCGATGCACATCTGGAGGCATTCTGTAATCTGTGGACTATCAGAGTGTTGGTGAAACACAAATATTGCATCGGGATTGAATACAACAGTCACCATGCGCACTTTCCTCCATGGGAGTAATGTCTCAAAAAGTCTACGCTTTCATCCTTCCCTGGAAGACCAGTAGTAGTTTCCGATGCACATCTGGAGGCATTCTGCAATCTGTGGACTATCGGAATGTTGGTGAAACACAGAAATTGCATCGGGATTAAATACAACAGTCACCATGCGAACTTTCCTCCGTGGGAGTAATGGCTCAAACAGTTTACGTTTTGATCGTTCCCTGGAAGACCAGTTGGAGCTTCCGATGCACATCTGGAGGCATTCTGTAATCTGTGGACCTTCAAAGTGTTAATGAAACACAGAAATTGCATCGGGATTGAATACAACAGTCACCATGCGCAATTTTCCTCCATGGGAGTAATGTCTCAAATAGTCTACGCTTTCATCCTTCCCTGGAAGACCAGTAGTAGTTTCCGATGCACATCTGGAGGTATTCTGTAATCTGTGGACCTTCAAAGTGTTGAAGAAACACAGAAAGTGCCACGGGATGGATCACAACAGTCACCATGCGCACTTTCCTCCATGGAGTAATGTCTCAAACAGTCTCCGCTTTGATCGTTCTTTGGAAGACCAGTAGTAGTTTCCGATGCACATCTAGAGGCATTCTGTAATCTGTGGACTATCAGAGTGTTGTTGAAACAAAGAAATTGCATCGAAATTGAATACAACAGTCACCATGCGCTCGTTCCTCCAAGGGAGTAATGGCTTAAACAGTCTACGTTTTGATCGTTCCCTGGAAGACCAGTAGTAGATTCCGATGCACATCTGGAGGCATTCTGTAATCTGTGGACTATCAGAGTGTTGGTGAAACACAGAAATTGCATCACGATTGAATACAACAGTCACCATGCGCACTTTCCTCCATGGAGTAATGTCTCAAACAGTCTACGTTTTGATCGTTCCGTGGAAGACCAGTTGTAGCTTCCGATGAACATCTGGAGGCATTCTGTAATCTGTGGACCTTCAAAGTGTTAATGAAACACAGAAATTGCATCGGGATTGAATACAACAGTTACCATGCGCAATTTTCCTCCATGGGAGTATTGTCTCAAACAGTCTAAGTTTTGATCGTTCCCTGGAAGACCAGTAGTAGTTTCCGATGCACATCTGGAGGCATTCTGTAATCTGTGGGCTATCAGAGTGTTGTTGAAACACAGAAATTGCATCACGATTGAATACAACAGTCACCATGCGCACTTTCCTATATGGGAGTAATGTCTCAAACAGTCTACGCTTTGAACATCTAATGGAAGACCAGTAGTAGTTTCCCATGCACATCTGGAGGCAATCTGTAATCTGTGGACTTTCAGAGTGTTGATGAAACACAGGAATTGCATCGGGATTGAATACAACAGTCACCATGCGCACTTTCCTCCATGGGAGTAACGTCTCAAACAGTCTACGCTTTGATCGTTCCCTGGAGGACCAGTACTAGATTCCGATGCACATGTGGAGGCATACTGTAATCTGAGGAACATCAGAGTGTTGATAAAACATAGAAATTGCATCGGGATGGAATACAACAGTCACCATGCTTACTTTCCTCCATGGGAGTAATGTCTCAAACATTTTACGATTTGATAGTTCCCTGCAAGACCAGTAGTAGTTTCCGATGCACATCTGGGGCATTCTGTTGTGTGTGGACCATCAGGGTGTTGATGAAACACAGAAATTGCATCGGGATTAAATACAACAGTCACCATGCGCACTTTCCTCCGTGGGAGTAATGTCTCAAACAGTCTACGCTTTGATCATTCCCTGCAAAACCAGTAATAGTTTCCGATGCACATCCGGAGGGATTCTGTAATCCGTGGACCTTCAAAGTGTTGATGAAACACAGAAATTGCCTCGGGATTGAATATAACAGTCATCATGCGCATTTTCCTCCATGGGAGTAATGTCCCAAACAGTCTACGCTCTGATCGTTCCCTGGAAGACCAGTAGTAGATTCCGATGCACATCTGGAGGCATTCTGTAATCTGTGGACTATCAGAGTGTTGGTGAAACACAAATATTGCATCGGGATTGAATACAACAGTCACCATGCGCAATTTCCTCCTTGGGAGTAATGTCTCAAACAGTCTACGCTCTGATCGTTCCCTGGAAGACCAGTAGTAGTTTCCGATGCACATCTGGCGGCATTCTGTAATCTGTAAACTATCAAAGTGTTGTTCAAACACAAAAATTGCATCGAGATTGAATACAACAGTCACCATGCGCACTTTCCTCCATGGGAGTAATGTCTCAAAAAGTCTACGCTTTCATCCTTCCCTGGAAGACCAGTAGTAGTTTCCGGTGCACATCAGGAGGCATTCTGTAATCTGTGGACTATCTGAGTGTTGATGAAACACAGAAATTGCATCGCGATTGAATACAACAGTCACCATGCGCACTTTCCTCCATGGGAGAAATGTCTCAAACAGTCTACGCTTAGATCGTTCCCTGGAAGACCAGTAGTAGTATCCGATGCACATCTGGAGGTATTCTGTAATCTTTGGACCTTCAAAGTGTTGAAGAAACACAGAAAGTGCCACGGGATTGATCACAACAGTCACCATACGCACTTTCCTCCATGGAGTAATGTCTCAAACAGTCTCCGCTTTGATCGTTCTTTGGAAGACCAGTAGTAGTTTCCGATGCACATCTGGAGGCATTCTGTAATCTGTGGACTATCAGAGTGTTGTTGAAACAAAGAAATTGCATCGAAATTGAATACAACAGTCACCATGCGCTCGTTCCTCCAAGGGAGTAATGGCTCAAACAGTCTACGTTTTGATCGTTCCCTGGAAGACCAGTTGTAGCTTAAGATGCACATCTGGAGGCATTCTGTAATCTGTGGACCTTCAAAGTGTTAATGAAACACAGAAATAGCATCGGGATTGAATAAAACAGTCACCATGCGCACTTTCCTCATTGGGAGTAATGTCTCAAACAGTCTACGCTTTGATCGATCCCTGGAAGACCATTAGTAGCTCCCGATGCACATCTGGAGGCATTCAGTAATCTGTGGACTATCAGAGTGTTGTTGAAACACAGAAAATGCATCGGGATTGACTACAACAGTCACCATGAACACTTTCCTATATGCGAGTAATGTCTCAAACAGTCTACGCTTTGATCGTTTCCTGGAAGACCAGTAATAGTTTCCGATTCACATCGGGAGGCATTCTGTAATCCGTGGACCTTCAAAGTGTTGATGAAACACAGAAATTGCCTCGGGATTGAATATAACAGTCACCATGCGCACTTTCCTCCATGGGAGTAATGTCTCAAACAGTCTACGCTTTGATCGTTCCCTGGACGACCAGTAGTAGTTCCCGATGCACATCTGGATGCATTCTGTAATCTGTGGACTATCAGAGTGTTGGGGAAACACAGAAATTGCATCACGATTGAATACAACAGTCACCATGCGCACTTTCCTCCATGGGAGTAATGTCTCAAACAGTCTACGCTTTGATCGTTCCCTGGACGACCAGTAGTAGTTCCCGATGCACATCTGGATGCATTCTGTAATCTGTGAACAGTCAGAGTGTTGATGAAACACAGAAATTGCATCGGGATTGAATACAACAGTCACCATGCGCACTTTCATCATTGGGAGTAATGTCTCAAACAGTCTACGCTTTGATCGTTCCCTGGAAGACCATTAGTAGCTCCCGATGCACATCTGGAGGCATTCTGTTATCTGTGGACTATCAGAGTGTTGTTGAAACACAAATATTGCATCGGGGTTGAATACAACAGTCACCATGCGCAATTTCCTCCATGGGGGTAATGTCTCAAACAGTCTACGCTCTGATCGTTCCCTGGAAGACCAGTAGTAGTTTCCGATGCACATCTGGGGGCATTCTGTAATCTGTAAACTATCAAAGTGTTGTTCAAACACAGAAATTGCATCGAGATTGAATACAACAGTCACCATGCGCACTTTCTTCCATGGGAGTAATGTCTCAAAAAGTCTACGCTTTCATCCTTCCCTGGAAGACCAGTAGTAGTTTCCGATGCACATCAGGAGGCATTCTGTAATCTGTGGACTATCTGAGTGTTGATGAAACACAGAAATTGCATCGCGATTGAATACAACAGTCACCATGCGCACTTTCCTCCAATGGAGAAATGTCTCAAACAGTATACGCTTAGATCGTTCCCTGGAAGACCAGTAGTAGTTTCCGATGCACATCTGGAGGTATTCTGTAATCTGTGGACCTTCAAAGTGTTGAAGACACACAGAAGGTGCCACGGGATTGATCACAACAGTCACCATGCGCACTTTCCTCCATGGAGTAATGTCTCAAACAGTCTCCGCTTTGATCGTTCTTTGGAAGACCAGTAGTAGTTTCCGATGCACATCTGGAGGCATTCTGTAATCTGTGGACTATCAGAGTGTTGTTGAAACAAGGAAATTGCATCGAAATTGAATACAACAGTCACCATGCGCTCGTTCCTCCAAGGGAGTAATGGCTCAAACAGTCTACGTTTTGATCGTTCCCTGGAAGACCAGTTGGAGCTTCCGATGCACATCTGGAGGCATTCTGTAATCTGTGGACCTTCAAAGTGTTGATGAAACTCAGAAATTGCATCGGGATTGAATACAACAGTCACCATGCGCACTTTCCTCCATGTGAGTAACGTCTCAAACAGTCTACGATCTGATCGTTCCCTGGAAGACCAGTAGTAGTTTCCGATGCACATCTGGAGGCATTCTGTTATCTGTGGACTATCAGAGTGTTGGTGAAACACAGAAATTGCATTGGGATTGAATACAACAGTCACCATGCGCACTTTCCTCCATGGGAGTAATGTCTCAAACAGTCTACGCTTTGATCGTACCCTGGACGACCAGCAGTAGTTCCCGATGCACATATGGATGCATTATGTAATCTGTGAACAGTCAGAGTGTTGATGAAACACAGAAATTGCATCGGGATTGAATACAACAGTCACCATGCGCACTTTCCTCATTGGGAGTAATGTCTCAAACAGTCTACGCTTTGATCGTTCCCTGGAAGACCATTAGTAGCTCCCGATGCACATCTGGAGGCATTCTGTAATCTGTGGACTATCAGATTGTTGTTGAAACACAGAAAATGCATCGGGATTGAATACAACAGTCACCATGAACACTTTCCTATATGCGAGTAATGTCTCAAACAGTCTACGCTTTGATCGTTCCCTGGAGGACCAGTAGTAGTTTCCGATGCACATGTGGAGGCATACTGTAATCTGTGGACTTTCAGAGTGTTGATGAAACACAGAAATTGTATCGGGATTGAATACAACAGTCACCATGCGCAATTTCCTCCATGGGAGTAATGTCTCAAACAGTCTACGCTCTGTTCGTTCCCTGGAAGGCCAGTAGTAGTTTCCGATGCACATCTGGAGGCATTCTGTAATCTGTAGACTATCAGAGTGTTGTTGAAACACAGAAAATGCATCGGGATTGAATACAAGAGTCACCATGAACACTTTCCTACATGGGAGTAATGTCTCAAACAGTCTACGCTTTGATTGTTTCCTGGAAGACCAGCAATAGTTTCCGATGCCCATCTGGAGGCATTCTGTAATCTGTGGACCTTCAAAGTGTTGATGAAACACAGTAATTGCCTCGGGATTGAATACAACACTCACCATGCGCACTTTCCTCCATGGGAGTAATGTCTCAAACAGTCTACGCTTTGATCGTTCCCTGGAAGGCCAGTAGTAGTTTCCGATGCACATCTGGAGGCAGTCTGTAATCTGTGGACCTTCAAAGTGTTGATGAAACACAGAGATTGCCTCGGGATTGAATACAACAGTCACCATGCGCACTTTACTCCATGGGAGTAATGTCTCAAACAGTTTACGCTTTGATCGTTCCCTGGAAGAACAGTAGTAGTTTCAGATGCACATCTGATCTCATTCTGTAATCTGTGGACTATCAGAGTGTTAATGAAACTCAGAAATTGCATCGCTATTGAATACAACATGCACCATGTGGACTTTTCTCCAGGGGAGTAATGTCTCAAACAGTCTACGCTTTGATCGTTCCCTGCAAGACCTGTAGTAGTTTCCAATGCACATCTGGATGCATTCTGCAATCTGTGGACTATCAGAGTGTTGTAGAAACGCAGAAATTGCATCGGGTTTGAATACAACAGTCACTATGCGCACTTTCCTCCATGGGAGTAAGGTCTCAAACAGTCTACGCTTTGATCGTTCCCTGGTGGTCCAGTAGTAGTTTCCGATGCACATCTGGATGCATTCTGCAATCTGTGGACTATCAGAGTGTTGTAGAAACACAAAAATTGCATGGGGATTGAATACAACAGTCACCATGCGCACTTTCCTCCATGGGAGTAATGTCTCAAAGAGCCTACGATTTGATCGTTCCCTGGAAGACCAGTAGCAGTTTCCGATGCACATCTCGAGGCATTCTGTAATATGTGGACTATCAGAGTGTTGATCAAACACAGAAATTGCATCGGGATTGAATACAACAGTCACCATGCGCACTTTCCGACCTGGGAGTAATGTCTCAAACAGTCTACGCTCTGATCGTTCCTTGGAAGACCAGTAGTAGTTTCCGATGCACATCTGGAGGCATTCTGTAATCTGTGGACTATCAGAGTGTTGTTGAAACACAGAAAATGGATCGGGATTGAATACAACAGTCACCATGAACACTTTCCTCCATGGGAGTAATGTCTCAAACAGTCTACGCTTTGATCGTTTCCTGGAAGACCAGCAATAGTTTCCGATGCCCATCTGGAGGCATTCTGTAATCTGTGGACCTTCAAAGTGTTGATGAAACACAGTAATTGCCTCGGGATTGAATACAACAGTCACCATGCGCACTTTCCTCCATGGGAGTAATGTCTCAAACAGTCTACGATTTGATCGTTCAATGGAAGACCAGTAGTAGTTTCCGATGCACATCTGGAGGCAGTCTGTAATCTGTGGACCTTCAAAGTGTTGATGAAACACAGAAATTGCCTCGGCATTGAATACAACAGTCACCATGCGCACTTTACTCCATGGGAGTAATGTCTCAAACAGTTTACGCTTTGATCGTTCCCTGGAAGACCAGTAGTAGTTTCAGATGCACATCTGATCTCATTCTGTAATCTGTGGACTATCAGAGTGTTAATGAAACAGAAATTGCATCGCTATTGAATACAACATGCACCATGTGGACTTTTCTCCAGGGGAGTAATGTCTCAAACAGTCTACGCTTTGATCGTTCCCTGCAAGACCTGTAGTAGTTTCCGATGCACATCTGGATGCATTCTGCAATCTGCGGACTATCAGAGTGTTGTAGAAACCCAGAAATTGCATCGGGATTGAATACAACAGTCACCATGCGCACTTTCCTCCATGGGAGTAATGTCTCAAAAAGCCTGCGCTTTGATCGTTCCCTGGAATACCAGTAGTAGTTTCCGATGCACATCTGGAGGCATTCTGTAATATGTGGACTATCAGAGTGTTGATGAAACACAGAAATTGCATCGGGATTGAATACAACAGTCACCATGCGCAATTTCCTCCATGGGAGTAATGTCTCAAACAGTCTACGCTCTGATCGTTCCCTGGAAGACCAGTAGTAGTTTCCGATGCACATCTGGAGGCATTCTATAATCTGTGGACTATTAGAGTGTTGTTGAAACACAGAAAATGCATCGGGATTGAATACAACTGTCACCATGAACACTTTCCTCCATGGGAGTAATGTCTGAAAGAGTCTACGCTTTGATCGTTCCCTGGAGGACCAGTAGTAGTTTACGATGCACATTTGGTGGCATTCTGTAATCTGTGGACTATCAGAGTGTTAATGAAACAGAAATTGCATCGCTATTGAATACAACATGCACCATGTGGACTTTTCTCCAGGGGAGTAATGTCTCAAACAGTCTACGCTTTGATCGTTCCCTGGAAGACCAGTGTTGTTTCCAATGCACATCTGGAGGCATTCTGTAATATGTGGACTATCAGAGTGTTGATGAAACACAGAAATTGCATCGGGATTGAATAAAACAGTCACCATGCGCACTTTCCTCCATGGGAGTAATGTCTCAAACAGTCTACGCTTTGATCGTTCCCTGGAAGACCAGTAGTAGTTTCCGATGCACATGTGGAGGCATAGTGTAATCTGAGGAACATCAGAGTGTTGATAAAAATAGAAATTGCATCGGGATGGAATACAACAGTCACCATGCTTCCTCCATGGGAGTAATGTCTCAAACAGTCTACAATTTTATCGTTCCCTCGAAGACCAGTAGTAGTTTCCGATGCACATCTGGAGGCAGTCTGTAATCTGTGGACCTTCAAAGTGTTGATGAAACACAGAAATTGCCTCGGGATTGAATACAACAGTCACCATGCGCACTTTACTCCATGGGAGTAATGTCTCAAACAGTTTACGCTTTGATCGTTCCCTGGAAGACCAGTAGTAGTTCCAGATGCACATCTGATCTCATTCTGTAATCTGTGGACTATCAGAGTGTTAATGAAACAGAAATTGCATCGCTATTGAATACAACATGCACCATGTGGACTTTTCTCCAGGGGAGTAATGTCTCAAACAGTCTACGCTTTGATCGTTCCCTGCAAGACCTGTAGTAGTTTCCGATGCACATCTGGATGCATTCTGTAATCTGTGGACTATCAGAGTGTTGTAGAAACGCAGAAATTGCATCGGGATTGAATACAACAGTCACCATGCGCACTTTCCTCCATGGGAGTAATGTCTCAAAAAGCCTGCGTTTTGATCGTTCCCTGGAATACCAGTAGTAGTTTCCGATGCACATCTGGAGGCATTCTGTAATATGTGGACTATCTGAGTGTTGATGAAACACAGAAATTGCATCGCGATTGAATACAACTGTCAATATGAACACTTTCCTCCATGGGAGTAATGTCTCAAAGAGTCTACGCTTTCATTCTTCCCTGGAAGACCAGTAGTAGTTTCCGATGCACATCAGGAGGCATCTGTAATCTGTGGACTATCTGAGTGTTGATGAAACACAGAAATTGCATCGCGATTGAATACAACAGTCACCATGCGCACTTTCCTCCATGGGAGTAATGTCTCAAACAGTCTACGCTTAGATCGTTCCCTGGAAGACCAGTAGTAGTTTCCGATGCACATCAGTAGGCATTCTGTAATCTGTGGACTATCTGAGTGTTGATGAAACACAGAAATTGCATCGGGGTTCAATACAACAGTCACCATGCGCACTTTCCTCCATGGGAGTAATGTCTCAAACAGTCTACGCTTTGATCGTTCCCTGGAAAACCAGTAGTAGCTTATGATGCACATCTGGGGGCATTCTGTAATCTGTGGACTATCAGAGTGTTGTGGAAACACAGAAATTGCATCGCGATTGAATACAACAGTCACCATGCGCACTTTCCGCCATGGGAGTAATGTCTCAAACAGTCTACGCTTTGATCGTTCCCTGGAAGTCCAGTAGTAGTTTCCGATGCACATCTGGATGCATTCTGTAATCTGTGGACTATCAGAGTGTTGTCGAAACACAGAAATTGCATCGCGATTGAATACAACAGTCACCATGCGCACTTTCCTCCATGGGAGTAATGTCTCAAAAAGCCTACGATTTGTTCGTTCCCTGGAAGACCAGTAGTGGTTTCCGATGCACATCTGGAGGCATTCTGTAATATGTGGACTATCAGAGTGTTGATGAAACACAGATATTGCATCGGGATTGAATAAAACAGTCACCATGCGCACTTTCCTCCATGGGAGTAATGTCTTAAACAGTTTACGCTTTGATCGTTCCCTGGAAGACCAGTAGTAGTTTCAGATGCACATCTGATCTCATTCTGTAATCTGTGGACTATCAGAGTGTTAATGAAACTCAGAAATTGCATCGCTATTGAATACAACATGCACCATGTGGACTTTTCTCCAGGGGAGTAATGTCTCAAACAGTCTACGCTTTGATCGTTCCCTGCAAGACCTGTAGTAGTTTCCGATGCACATCTGGATGCATTCTGCAATCTGTGGACTATCAGAGTGTTGTAGAAACGCAGAAATTGCATCGGGATTGAATACAACAGTCACCATGCGCACTTTCCTCCATGGGAGTAATGTCTCATAAAGCCTATGCTTTGATCGTTCCATGGAATACCAGTAGTAGTTTCCGATGCACATCTGGAGGCATTCTGTAATATGTGGACTATCAGAGTGTTGATGAAACACAGAAATTGCATCGGGATTGAATACAACAGTCACCATGCGCAATTTCTTCGATGGGAGTAATGTCTCAAACAGTCTACGCTCTGATCGTTCCCTGGAAGACCAGTAGTAGTTTCCGATGCACATCTGGAGGCATTCTGTAATCTGGGGACTATTAGAGTGTTGTTGAAACACAGAAAATGCATCGGGATTGAATACAACTGTCACCATGAACACTTTCCTCCATGGGAGTAATGTCGCAAACAGTCTAAGTTTTGATCGTTCCCTGGAAGACCAGTAGTAGTTTCCGATGCACATCAGGAGGCATTCTGTCATCTGTGGACTATCTGAGTGTTGATGAAACACAGAAATTGCATCGCGATTGAATACAACAGTCACCATGCGCACTTTCCTCCATGGGAGTAATGTCTCAAACAGTCTACGCTTAGATCGTTCCCTGGAAGACCAGTAGTAGTTTCCGATGCACATCAGTAGGCATTCTGTAATCTGTGGACTATCTGAGTGTTGATGAAACACAGAAATTGCATCGGGATTGAATACAACAGTCACCATGAACACTTTCCTCCATGGGAGTAATGTCTCAAACAGTCTACGCTTTGATCGTTCCCTGGAGGACCAGTAGTAGTTTCCGATGCACATCTGGATGCATTCTGCAATCTGTGGACTATCTGAGTGTTGTAGAAACACAAAAATTGCATCGGGATTGAATACAACAGTCACCATGCGCACTTTCCTCCATGGGAGTAATGTCTCAAACAGTCTACGCTTTGAACGTCTAATGGAAGACCAGTAGTAGTTTCCCATGCCCATCTGGAGGCAATCTGTAATATGTGGACTTTCAGAGTGTTGATGAAACACAGAAATTGCATCGGGATTGAATATAACAGTCACCATGCGCACTTTCCTCCTTGCGAGTAATATCTCAAACAGTCTATTCTTTGATCGTTCCCTGGAGGACCAGTACTAGTTTCCGATGCACATGTGGAGGCATACTGTAATCTGAGGAACATCAGAGTGTTGATAAAACACAGAAATTGCATCGGGATTAAATACAACAGTCACCATGCGCACTTACCTCCGTGGGAGTAATGTCTCAAACAGTCTACGCTTTGATCATTCCCTGCAAAACCAGTAATAGTTTCCGATGCACATCCGGAGGCATTCTGTAATCCGTGGACCTTCAAAGTGTTGATGAAACACAGAAATTGCCTCGGGATTGAATATAACAGTCATCATGCGCATTTTCCTCCATGGGAGTAATGTCTCAAACAGTCTACGCTCTGATCGTTCCCTGGAAGACCAGTAGTAGTTTCCGATGCATATCTGGAGGCATTCTGTAATCTGTGGACTATCAGAGTGTTGGTGAAACACAAATATTGCATCGGGATTGAATACAACAGTCACCATGCGCAATTTCCTCCATGGGAGTAATGTCTCAAACAGTCTACGCACTGATCGTTCCCTGGAAGACCAGTAGCAGTTTCCGATGCACATCTCGAGGCATTCTGTAATATGTGGACTATCATAGTGTTGATCAAACACAGAAATTGCATCGGGATTGAATACAACAGTCACCATGCGCACTTTCCGACCTGGGAGTAATGTCTCAAACAGTCTACGCTCTGATCGTTCCCTGGAAGACCAGTAGTAGTTTCCGATGCACATCTGGAGGCATTCTGTAATCTGTGGACTATCAGAGTGTTGTTGAAACACAGAAAATGGATCGGGATTGAATACAACAGTCACCATGAACACTTTCCTCCATGGGAGTAATGTCTCAATCAGTCTACGCTTTGATCGTTTCCTGGAAGACCAGCAATAGTTTCCGATGCCCATCTGGAGGCATTCTGTAATCTGTGGACCTTCAAAGTGTTGATGAAACACAGTAATTGCCTCGGGATTGAATACAACAGTCACCATGCGCACTTTCCTCCATGGGAGTAATGTCTCAAACAGTCTACGATTTGATCGTTCAATGGAAGACCAGTAGTAGTTTCCGATGCACATCTGGAGGCAGTCTGTAATCTGTGGACCTTCAAAGTGTTGATGAAACACAGAAATTGCCTCGGCATTGAATACAACAGTCACCATGCGCACTTTACTCCATGGGAGTAATGTCTCAAACAGTTTACGCTTTGATCGTTCCCTGGAAGACCAGTAGTAGTTTCAGATGCACATCTGATCTCATTCTGTAATCTGTGGACTATCAGAGTGTTAATGAAACAGAAATTGCATCGCTATTGAATACAACATGCACCATGTGGACTTTTCTCCAGGGGAGTAATGTCTCAAACAGTCTACGCTTTGATCGTTCCCTGCAAGACCTGTAGTAGTTTCCGATGCACATCTGGATGCATTCTGCAATCTGCGGACTATCAGAGTGTTGTAGAAACCCAGAAATTGCATCGGGATTGAATACAACAGTCACCATGCGCACTTTCCTCCATGGGAGTAATGTCTCAAAAAGCCTGCGCTTTGATCGTTCCCTGGAATACCAGTAGTAGTTTCCGATGCACATCTGGAGGCATTCTGTAATATGTGGACTATCAGAGTGTTGATGAAACACAGAAATTGCATCGGGATTGAATACAACAGTCACCATGCGCAATTTCCTCCATGGGAGTAATGTCTCAAACAGTCTACGCTCTGATCGTTCCCTGGAAGACCAGTAGTAGTTTCCGATGCACATCTGGAGGCATTCTATAATCTGTGGACTATTAGAGTGTTGTTGAAACACAGAAAATGCATCGGGATTGAATACAACTGTCACCATGAACACTTTCCTCCATGGGAGTAATGTCTGAAAGAGTCTACGCTTTGATCGTTCCCTGGAGGACCAGTAGTAGTTTACGATGCACATTTGGTGGCATTCTGTAATCTGTGGACTATCAGAGTGTTAATGAAACAGAAATTGCATCGCTATTGAATACAACATGCACCATGTGGACTTTTCTCCAGGGGAGTAATGTCTCAAACAGTCTACGCTTTGATCGTTCCCTGGAAGACCAGTGTTGTTTCCAATGCACATCTGGAGGCATTCTGTAATATGTGGACTATCAGAGTGTTGATGAAACACAGAAATTGCATCGGGATTGAATAAAACAGTCACCATGCGCACTTTCCTCCATGGGAGTAATGTCTCAAACAGTCTACGCTTTGATCGTTCCCTGGAAGACCAGTAGTAGTTTCCGATGCACATGTGGAGGCATAGTGTAATCTGAGGAACATCAGAGTGTTGATAAAAATAGAAATTGCATCGGGATGGAATACAACAGTCACCATGCTTCCTCCATGGGAGTAATGTCTCAAACAGTCTACAATTTTATCGTTCCCTCGAAGACAAGTAGTAGTTTCCGATGCACATCTGGAGGCAGTCTGTAATCTGTGGACCTTCAAAGTGTTGATGAAACACAGAAATTGCCTCGGGATTGAATACAACAGTCACCATGCGCACTTTACTCCATGGGAGTAATGTCTCAAACAGTTTACGCTTTGATCGTTCCCTGGAAGACCAGTAGTAGTTCCAGATGCACATCTGATCTCATTCTGTAATCTGTGGACTATCAGAGTGTTAATGAAACAGAAATTGCATCGCTATTGAATACAACATGCACCATGTGGACTTTTCTCCAGGGGAGTAATGTCTCAAACAGTCTACGCTTTGATCGTTCCCTGCAAGACCTGTAGTAGTTTCCGATGCACATCTGGATGCATTCTGTAATCTGTGGACTATCAGAGTGTTGTAGAAACGCAGAAATTGCATCGGGATTGAATACAACAGTCACCATGCGCACTTTCCTCCATGGGAGTAATGTCTCAAAAAGCCTGCGTTTTGATCGTTCCCTGGAATACCAGTAGTAGTTTCCGATGCACATCTGGAGGCATTCTGTAATATGTGGACTATCTGAGTGTTGATGAAACACAGAAATTGCATCGCGATTGAATACAACTGTCAATATGAACACTTTCCTCCATGGGAGTAATGTCTCAAAGAGTCTACGCTTTCATTCTTCCCTGGAAGACCAGTAGTAGTTTCCGATGCACATCAGGAGGCATCTGTAATCTGTGGACTATCTGAGTGTTGATGAAACACAGAAATTGCATCGCGATTGAATACAACAGTCACCATGCGCACTTTCCTCCATGGGAGTAATGTCTCAAACAGTCTACGCTTAGATCGTTCCCTGGAAGACCAGTAGTAGTTTCCGATGCACATCAGTAGGCATTCTGTAATCTGTGGACTATCTGAGTGTTGATGAAACACAGAAATTGCATCGGGGTTCAATACAACAGTCACCATGCGCACTTTCCTCCATGGGAGTAATGTCTCAAACAGTCTACGCTTTGATCGTTCCCTGGAAAACCAGTAGTAGCTTATGATGCACATCTGGGGGCATTCTGTAATCTGTGGACTATCAGAGTGTTGTGGAAACACAGAAATTGCATCGCGATTGAATACAACAGTCACCATGCGCACTTTCCTCCATGGGAGTAATGTCTCAAACAGTCTACGCTTTGATCGTTCCCTGGAAGTCCAGTAGTAGTTTCCGATGCACATCTGGATGCATTCTGTAATCTGTGGACTATCAGAGTGTTGTCGAAACACAGAAATTGCATCGCGATTGAATACAACAGTCACCATGCGCACTTTCCTCCATGGGAGTAATGTCTCAAAAAGCCTACGATTTGTTCGTTCCCTGGAAGACCAGTAGTGGTTTCCGATGCACATCTGGAGGCATTCTGTAATATGTGGACTATCAGAGTGTTGATGAAACACAGATATTGCATCGGGATTGAATAAAACAGTCACCATGCGCACTTTCCTCCATGGGAGTAATGTCTTAAACAGTTTACGCTTTGATCGTTCCCTGGAAGACCAGTAGTAGTTTCAGATGCACATCTGATCTCATTCTGTAATCTGTGGACTATCAGAGTGTTAATGAAACTCAGAAATTGCATCGCTATTGAATACAACATGCACCATGTGGACTTTTCTCCAGGGGAGTAATGTCTCAAACAGTCTACGCTTTGATCGTTCCCTGCAAGACCTGTAGTAGTTTCCGATGCACATCTGGATGCATTCTGCAATCTGTGGACTATCAGAGTGTTGTAGAAACGCAGAAATTGCATCGGGATTGAATACAACAGTCACCATGCGCACTTTCCTCCATGGGAGTAATGTCTCATAAAGCCTATGCTTTGATCGTTCCATGGAATACCAGTAGTAGTTTCCGATGCACATCTGGAGGCATTCTGTAATATGTGGACTATCAGAGTGTTGATGAAACACAGAAATTGCATCGGGATTGAATACAACAGTCACCATGCGCAATTTCTTCGATGGGAGTAATGTCTCAAACAGTCTACGCTCTGATCGTTCCCTGGAAGACCAGTAGTAGTTTCCGATGCACATCTGGAGGCATTCTGTAATCTGGGGACTATTAGAGTGTTGTTGAAACACAGAAAATGCATCGGGATTGAATACAACTGTCACCATGAACACTTTCCTCCATGGGAGTAATGTCGCAAACAGTCTAAGTTTTGATCGTTCCCTGGAAGACCAGTAGTAGTTTCCGATGCACATCAGGAGGCATTCTGTCATCTGTGGACTATCTGAGTGTTGATGAAACACAGAAATTGCATCGCGATTGAATACAACAGTCACCATGCGCACTTTCCTCCATGGGAGTAATGTCTCAAACAGTCTACGCTTAGATCGTTCCCTGGAAGACCAGTAGTAGTTTCCGATGCACATCAGTAGGCATTCTGTAATCTGTGGACTATCTGAGTGTTGATGAAACACAGAAATTGCATCGGGATTGAATACAACAGTCACCATGAACACTTTCCTCCATGGGAGTAATGTCTCAAACAGTCTACGCTTTGATCGTTCCCTGGAGGACCAGTAGTAGTTTCCGATGCACATCTGGATGCATTCTGCAATCTGTGGACTATCAGAGTGTTGTAGAAACACAAAAATTGCATCGGGATTGAATACAACAGTCACCATGCGCACTTTCCTCCATGGGAGTAATGTCTCTAACAGTCTACGCTTTGATCGTTCCCTGGAAGACCGGTAGTAGTTTCCGATGCATATCTGGGGGCATTCAGTAATCTGTGCACTATCAGAGTGGTAATGAAACTCAGAAATTGCATCGGTATTGAATACAACAGTCACCATGCGCACTTTCCTCCATGGGAGTAATGTCTCAAACAGTCTACGCTTTGAACGTCTAATGGAAGACCAGTAGTAGTTTCCCATGCCCATCTGGAGGCAATCTGTAATATGTGGACTTTCAGAGTGTTGATGAAACACAGAAATTGCATCGGGATTGAATATAACAGTCACCATGCGCACTTTCCTCCTTGCGAGTAATATCTCAAACAGTCTATTCTTTGATCGTTCCCTGGAGGACCAGTACTAGTTTCCGATGCACATGTGGAGGCATACTGTAATCTGAGGAACATCAGAGTGTTGATAAAACACAGAAATTGCATCGGGATTAAATACAACAGTCACCATGCGCACTTACCTCCGTGGGAGTAATGTCTCAAACAGTCTACGCTTTGATCATTCCCTGCAAAACCAGTAATAGTTTCCGATGCACATCCGGAGGCATTCTGTAATCCGTGGACCTTCAAAGTGTTGATGAAACACAGAAATTGCCTCGGGATTGAATATAACAGTCATCATGCGCATTTTCCTCCATGGGAGTAATGTCTCAAACAGTCTACGCTCTGATCGTTCCCTGGAAGACCAGTAGTAGTTTCCGATGCATATCTGGAGGCATTCTGTAATCTGTGGACTATCAGAGTGTTGGTGAAACACAAATATTGCATCGGGATTGAATACAACAGTCACCATGCGCAATTTCCTCCATGGGAGTAATGTCTCAAACAGTCTACGCACTGATCGTTCCCTGGAAGACCAGTAGTAGTTTCCAATGCACATCTGGAGGCATTCTGTAATCTGTAAACTATCAAAGTGTTGTTCAAACACAGAAATTGCATCGAGATTGAATACAACAGTCACCATGCGCACTTTCCTCCATGGGAGTAATGTCTCAAAAAGTCTACGCTTTCATCCTTCCCTGGAAGACCAGTAGTAGTTTCCGATCCACATCTGGAGGCATTCTGTAATCTGTGGACTATCAGAGTGATGTTGAAACAAAGAAATTGCATCGAAATTGAATACAACAGTCACCATGAACTCGTTCCTCCAAGGGAGTAATGGCTCAAACAGTCTACATTTTGATCGTTCCCTGGAAGACCAGTTGTAGCTTCCGATGCACATCTGGAGGCATTCTGTAATCTGTGGACCTTCAAAGTGTTAATGAATCACAGACTTTGCATCGGGATTGAATACAACAGTCACCATGCGCAATTTTCCTCCATGGGAGTAATGTCTCAAACAGTCTCCGCTTTGATCGTTCTCTGGAAGACCAGTAGTAGTTTCCGATGCACATCTGGAGGCATTCTGTAATCTGTGGACTATCAGAGTGTTGTTGAAACAAAGAAATTGCATCGAAATTGAATACAACAGTCACCATGAACTCGTTCCTCCAAGGGAGTAATGGCTCAAACAGTCTACATTTTGATCGTTCCCTGGAAGACCAGTTGTAGCTTCCGATGCACATCTGGAGGCATTCTGTAATCTGTGGACCTTCAAAGTGTTAATGAATCACAGACTTTGCATCGGGATTGAATACAACAGTCACCATGCGCAATTTTCCTCCATGGGAGTAATGTCTCAAACAGTCTCCGCTTTGATCGTTCTCTGGAAGACCAGTAGTAGTTTCCGATGCACATCTGGAGGCATTCTGTAATCTGTGGACTATCAGAGTGTTGTTGAAACACAGAAATTGCATCGAAATTGAATACAACAGGCACATGCGCTCGTTCCTCCATGGGAGTAATGTCTCAAAGAGTCTACGCTTTCATCCTTCCCTGGAAGACAAGTAGTAGTTTCCAATGCACATCAGGAGGCATTCTGTAATCTGTGGACTATCTGAGTGTTGATGAAACACAGAAATTGCATCGCGATTGAATACAACAGTCACCATGCGCACTTTCCTCCATTTGAGTAATGTCTCAAACAGTCTCCGCTTTGATCGTTCTCTGGAAGACCAGTAGTAGTTTCCGATGCACATCTGGAGGCATTCTGTAATCTGTGGACTATCAGAGTGTTGTTGAAACACAGAATTTGCATCGAAATTGAATACAACAGGCACATGCGCTCGTTCCTCCATGGGAGTAATGTCTGAAACAGTCTACGTTTTGATCGTTCCCTGGAAGACCAGTTGTAGCTTCCGATGCACATCTGGAGGCATTCTGTAATCTGTGGACGTTCAAAGTGTTAATGAAACACAGAAATTGCATCGGGATTGAATAAAACAGTCACCATGCGCAATTTTCCTCCATGGGAGTAATGTCGCAAACAGTCTAAGTTTTGATCGTTCCCTGGAAGACCAGTAGTAGTTTCCGATGCACATCTGTAGGCATTCTGTAATCTGTGGACTATCAGAGTGTTGGTGAAACACAAATATTGCATCGGGATTGAATACAACAGTCACCATGCGCAATTTCCTCCATGGGAGTAATGACTCAAACAGTCTACGCTCTGATCGTTCCCTGGAAGACCAGTAGTAGTTTCCGATGCACATCTGGAGGCATTCTGCAATCTGTGGACCTTCAAAGTGTTGATGAAACACAGAAATTGCATCGGGATTGAATACAACAGTCACCATGCGCACTTTCCTCCATGTGAGTAATGTCTCAAACAGTCTACGATCTGATCGTTCCCTGGAAGACCAGTAGTAGTTTCCGATGCACATCTGGAGGCATTCTGTAATCTGTGGAATATCAGAGTGTTGGTGAAACACAGAAATTGCATTGGGATTGAATACAACAGTCACCATGCGCACTTTCCTCCATGGGAGTAATGTCCCAAAGAGTCTACGCTTTGATCGTTCCCTGGAAGACCATTTGTAGCTTCCGATGCACATATGGAGGCATTCTGTAACCTGTGGCCTATCAGAGTGTTGTTGAAACACAGAAAATGCATCGGGATTGAATACAACAGTCACCATGAACACTTTCCTATATGGGAGTAATGTCTCACACAGTCTACGCTTTGATCGTTTCCTGGAAGACCAGTAATAGCTTCCTATTCACATCGGGAGGCATTCTGTAATCCGTGGACCTTCAAAGTGTTGATGAAACACAGAAATTACCTCGGGATTGAATACAACAGTCACCATGCGCACTTTCCTCCATGGGAGTAATGTCTCAAGAGTCTACGCTTTCATCCTTCCCTGGAAGACCAGTAGTAGTTTCCGATGCACATCAGGAGGCATTCTGTAATCTGTGGACTATCTGAGTGTTGATAAAACATAGAAATTGCATCGGGATGGAATACAACAGTCACCATGCTTAATTTCCTCCATGGGAGTAATGTCTCAAACATTTTACGATTTGATCGTTCCCTGCAAGACCAGTAGTAGTTTCAGATGCACATCTGGGGGCATTCTGTTGTGTGTGGACCATCAGAGTGTTGATGAAACACAGAAATTGCATCGGGATTAAATACAACAGTCACCATGCGCACTTTCCTCTGTGGGAGTAATGTCTCAAACAGTCTACGCTTTGATCATTCCCTGCAAAACCAGTAATAGTTTCCGATGCACATCCGGAGGCATTCTGTAATCCGTGGACCTTCAAAGTGTTGATGAAACACAGAAATTGCCTCGGGATTGAATATAACAGTCATCATGCGCATTTTCCTCCATGCTAGGAATGTCTCAAACAGTCTACGCTCTGATCGTTCCCTGGAAGACCAGTAGTAGTTTCCGATGCACATCTGGAGGCATTCTGTAATCTGTAAACTATCAAAGTGTTGTTCAAACACAGAAATTGCATCGAGATTGAATACAACAGTCACCATGCGCACTTTCCCACATGGGAGTAATGTCTCAAAAAGTCTACGCTTTCATCTTTCCCTGGAAGAGAAGTAGTAGTTTCCGATGCACATCAGGAGGCATTCTGTAATCTGTGGACTATCTGAGTGTTGTTGAAACACAGAAATTGCATCGCGATTGAATACAACAGTCATAATGCGCACTTTCCTCCATGGGATAAATGTCTCAATCAGTCTACGCTTAGATCGTTCCCAGGAAGACCAGTAGTAGTTTCCGATGCACATCTGGAGGTATTCTGTAATCTGTGGACCTTCAAAGTGTTGAAGAAACACAGAAAGTGCCACGGGATTGATCACAACAGTCACCATGCGCACTTTCCTCCATGGAGTAATGTCTCAAACAGTCTCCGCTTTGATCGTTCTTTGGAAGACCAGTAGTAGTTTCCGATGCACATCTGGAGGCAT
This sequence comes from Schistocerca gregaria, assembly GCF_023897955.1. NCBI lineage: Eukaryota > Metazoa > Arthropoda > Insecta > Orthoptera > Acrididae > Schistocerca > Schistocerca gregaria. Next base: position 14,796,439 of record NC_064929.1, on the reverse strand, counting down.
TCTGTAATCTGTAGACTATCAGAGTGTTGTTGAAACAAAGAAATTGCATCGAAATTGAATACAACAGTCACCACGCGCAGTTTTCCTCCATGGGAGTAATGTCTCAAACAGTCTAAGTTTTGATCGTTCCCTGGAAGACCAGTAGTAGTTTCCGATACACATCTGGAGGCATTCTGTAATCTGTGGACTATCAGAGTGTTGGTGAAACACAAATATTGCATCAGGATTGAATACAACAGTCACCATGCGCACTATCCTCCATGGGAATAATGTCTCAAACAGTCTACGCTTTGATCGTTCCCTGGACGACCAGTAGTAGCTTCCGATGCACATCTGGATGCATTCTGTAATCTGTGAAGAGTCAGAGTGTTGATGAAACATAGAAATTGCATCGGGATTGAATACAACAGTCACCATGCGCACTTTCCTCATTGGGAGTAATGTCTCAAACAGTCTACGCTTTGATCGTTCCCTGGAAGACCATTAGTAGCTTCCGATGCACATCTGGAGGCATTCTGTAATCTGTGGACTATCAGAGTGTTGTTGAAACACAGAAAATGCATCGGGATTTAATACAACAGTCACCATGAACAGTTTCCTATATGGGAGTAATGTCTCAAACAGTCTACGCTTTGATCGTTTCCTGGAAGACCAGTAATAGTTTCCGATTCACATCGGGAGGCATTCTGTAATCCGTGGACCTTCAAAGTGTTGATGAAACACAGAAATTGCATCGGGATTGAATAAAACAGTCACCATGCGCAGTTTTCCTCCATGGGAGTAATGTCTCAAACAGTCTAAGTTTTCATCGTTCTCTGGAAGACCAGTAGTAGTTTCCGATGCACATCTGGAGGCATTCTGTAATCTGTGGACTATCAGAGTGTTGTTGAAACAAAGAAATTGCATCGAAATTGAATACAACAGTCACCATGCGCTCGTTCCTCCATGGGAGTAATGTCTCAAACAGTCTACGTTTTGATCGTTCCCTGGAAGACCAGTTGTAGCTTACGATGCACATCAGGAGGCATTCTGTAATCTGTGGACCTTCAAAGTGATAATGAAACACAGAAATTGCATCGGGATTGAATACAACAGTCACCATGCGCAATTTTCGTCCATGGGAGTAATGTCTCAAACAGTCTAAGTTTTGATCGTTCCCTGGAAGACCAGTAGTAGTTTCCGATGCACATCTGGAGGCATTCTGTAATCTGTGGACTATCAGAGTGTTGGTGAAACACAAATATTGCATCGTGATTGAATACAACAGTCACCATGCGCAATTTCCTCCATGGGAGTAATGACTCAAACAGTCTACGCTCTGATCGTTCCCTGGAAGACCAGTAGTAGTTTCCGATGCACATCTGGAGGCATTCTGTAATCTGTGGACTATCAGAGTGTTGGTGAAACACAGAAATTGCATTGGGATTGAATACAACAGTCACCATGCGCACTTTCCTCCATAGGAGTAATGTCTCAAAGAGTCTACGCTTTGATCGTTCCCTGGAAGACCATTTGTAGCTTCCGATGCACATCTGGAGGCATTCTGTAATCTGTGGCCTATCAGAGTGTTGTTGAAACACAGAAAATGCATCGGGATTGAATACAACAGTCACCATGAACACTTTCCTATATGGGAGTAATGTCTCAAACAGTCAACGCTTTGATCGTTTCCTGGAAGACCAGTAATAGCTTCCTCTTCACATCGGGAGGCATTCTGTAATCCGTGGACCTTCAAAGTGTTGATGAAACACAGAAATTGCCTCGGGATTGAATACAACAGTCACCATGCGCTCGTTCCTCCATGGGAGTAATGTCTCAAACAGTCTACGTTTTGATCGTTCCCTGGAAGACCAGTTGTAGCTTCCGATGAACATCTGGAGGAATTCTGTAATCTGTGGACCTTCAAAGTGTTAATGAAACACAGAAATTGCATCGGGATTGAATACAACAGTCACCATGCGCAATTTTCCTCCATGGGAGTATTGTCTCAAACAGTCTAAGTTTTGATCGTTCCCTGGAAGACCAGTTGTAGTTTCCGAAGCACATCTGGAGGCATTCTTTAATCTGTGGAACATCAGAGTTTTGATGAAACACAGAAATTGCATCGGGATCGAATACAACAATCACCATGCGCACTATCCTATATGGGAGTAATGTCTCAAACAGTCTACGCTTTGATCGTTTCCTCGAAGACCAGTAGTAGTTTCCGTTGCACATCTGGAGGCATTATGTAATCTGTGGACCTTCAAAGTGTTGATGAAACACAGAAATTGCATCGGGATTGAATTCAACAGTCACCATTATCACTTTCCTCCATGAGAGTAATGTCTCAAACAGTCTACGATCTGATCGTTACCTGCAAGACCAGTAGTAATCTCTAATGCACATCTGGAGGCAATCTGTAATCTGTGGAAAATCAGATTTTTGTTGAAACACAGAAATTGCATCGGGATTGAATACAACAGTCACCATGCGCAATTTCCTCCATGGGAGTAATGTCTCAAACAGTCTACGATCTGATCGTTCCCTGGAAGACCAGTAGGAGTTTCCGATGCACATCTGGAGGCATTCTGTAATCCGTGGAAAATCAGATTTTTGTTGAAACACAGAAATTGCATCGGGATTGAATACAACAGTCACCATGCGCACTTTCATCCATGGGAGTAATGTCTCAAAGAGTCTACGCTTTCATCCTTCCCTGGAAGACCAGTAGTAGTTTCCGATGCACATCAGGAGGCATTCTGTAATCTGTGGACTATCTGAGTGTTGATGAAACACAGAAATTGCATCGCGATTGAATACAACAGTCACCATGCGCACTTTCCTCCATGGGAGTAATCTCACAAACAGTCTACGCTTAGATCGTTCCCTGGAAGACCAGTAGTAGTTTCCGATGCACATCTGGAGGTATTCTGTAATCTGTGGACCTTCAAAGTGTTGAAGAAACACAGAAAGTGCCACGGTATTGATCACAACAGTCACCATGCGCACTTTCCTCCATGGAGTAATGTCTCAAACAGTCTCCGCTTTGATCGTTCTTTGGAAGACCAGTAGTAGATTCCGATGCACATCTGGAGGCATTCTGTAATCTGTAGACTATCAGAGTGTTGTTGAAACAAAGAATTTGCATCGAAATTGAATACAACAGTCACCATGCGCTCGTTCCTCCAAGGGAGTAATGGCTCAAACAGTCTACGTTTTGATCGTTCCCTGGAAGACCAGTTGTAGCTTCCGATGCACATCTGGAGGCATTCTGTAATCCGTGGACCTTCAAAGTGTTGATGAAACACAGAAATTGCCTCGGGATTGAATACAGCAGTCACCATGCGCACTTTCCTCCATGGGAGTAATGTCTCAAAGAGTCTACGCTTTCATCCTTCCCTGGAAGACCTGTAGTAGTTTCCAATGCACATCAGGAGGCATTCTGTAATCTGTGGACTATCTGAGTGTTGATGAAACACAGAAATTACATCGCGATTGAATACAACAGTCACCATGCGCACTTTCCTCCATATGAGTAATGTCTCAAACAATCTACGCTTTGATCGATCCCTGGACGACCAGTAGTAGCTTCCGATGCACATCTGGATGCATTCTGTAATCTGTGAAGAGTCAGAGTGTTGATGAAACACAGAAATTGCATCGGGATTGAATACAACAGTCACCATGCGCAATTTTCCTCCATGGGAGTAATGTCTCAAACAGTCTAAGTTTTGATCGTTCCCTGGAAGACCAGTAGTAGTTTCCGATGCACATCTGGAGGCATTCTGTAATCTGTGGACTATCAGAGTGTTGGTGAAACACAAATATTGCATCGTGATTGAATACAACAGTCACCATGCGCAATTTCCTCCATGGGAGTAATGACTCAAACAGTCTACGCTCTGATCGTTCCCTGGAAGACCAGTAGTAGTTTCCGATGCACATCTGGAGGCATTCTGTAATCTGTGGACTATCAGAGTGTTGGTGAAACACAGAAATTGCATTGGGATTGAATACAACAGTCACCATGCGCACTTTCCTCCATGGGAGTAATGTCTCAAAGAGTCTACGCTTTGATCGTTCCCTGGAAGACCATTTGTAGCTCTCGATGCACATCTGGAGGCATTCTGTAATCTGTGGCCTATCAGAGTGTTGTTGAAACACAGAAAATGCATCGGGATTGAATACAACAGTCACCATGAACACTTTCCTATATGGGAGTAATGTCTCAAACAGTCAACGCTTTGATCGTTTCCTGGAAGACCAGTAATAGCTTCCTCTTCACATCGGGAGGCATTCTGTAATCCGTGGACCTTCAAAGTGTTGATGAAACACAGAAATTGCCTCGGGATTGAATACAACAGTCACCATGCGCTCGTTCCTCCATGGGAGTAATGTCTCAAACAGTCTACGTTTTGATCGTTCCCTGGAAGACCAGTTGTAGCTTCCGATGAACATCTGGAGGAATTCTGTAATCTGTGCACCTTCAAAGTGTTAATGAAACACAGAAATTGCCTCGGGATTGAATACAGCAGTCACCATGCGCACTTTCCTCCATGGGAGTAATGTCTCAAAGAGTCTACGCTTTCATCCTTCCCTGGAAGACCTGTAGTAGTTTCCAATGCACATCAGGAGGCATTCTGTAATCTGTGGACTATCTGAGTGTTGATGAAACACAGAAATTGCATCGCGATTGAATACAACAGTCACCATGCGCACTTTCCTCCATATGAGTAATGTCTCAAACAATCTACGCTTTGATCGATCCCTGGACGACCAGTAGTAGCTTCCGATGCACATCTGGATGCATTCTGTAATCTGTGAAGAGTCAGAGTGTTGATGAAACACAGAAATTGCATCGGGATTGAATACAACAGTCACCATGCGCAATTTTCCTCCATGGGAGTAATGTCTCAAACAGTCTAAGTTTTGATCGTTCCCTGGAAGACCAGTAGTAGTTTCCGATGCACATCTGGAGGCATTCTGTAATCTGTGGACTATCAGAGTGTTGGTGAAACACAAATATTGCATCGTGATTGAATACAACAGTCACCATGCGCAATTTCCTCCATGGGAGTAATGACTCAAACAGTCTACGCTCTGATCGTTCCCTGGAAGACCAGTAGTAGTTTCCGATGCACATCTGGAGGCATTCTGTAATCTGTGGACTATCAGAGTGTTGGTGAAACACAGAAATTGCATTGGGATTGAATACAACAGTCACCATGCGCACTTTCCTCCATGGGAGTAATGTCTCAAAGAGTCTACGCTTTGATCGTTCCCTGGAAGACCATTTGTAGCTTCCGATGCACATCTGGAGGCATTCTGTAATCTGTGGCCTATCAGAGTGTTGTTGAAACACAGAAAATGCATCGGGATTGAATACAACAGTCACCATGAACACTTTCCTATATGGGAGTAATGTCTCAAACAGTCAACGCTTTGATCGTTTCCTGGAAGACCAGTAATAGCTTCCTCTTCACATCGGGAGGCATTCTGTAATCCGTGGACCTTCAAAGTGTTGATGAAACACAGAAATTGCCTCGGGATTGAATACAACAGTCACCATGCGCTCGTTCCTCCATGGGAGTAATGTCTCAAACAGTCTACGTTTTGATCGTTCCCTGGAAGACCAGTTGTAGCTTCCGATGAACATCTGGAGGAATTCTGTAATCTGTGCACCTTCAAAGTGTTAATGAAACACAGAAATTGCATCGGGATTGAATACAACAGTCACCATGCGCACTTTCCTCCATGGGAGTAATGTCTCAAACAGTCTACGATCTGATCGTTCCCTGGAAGACCAGTAGGAGTTTCCGATGCACATCTGGAGGCATTCTGTAATCCGTGGAAAATCAGATTTTTGTTGAAACACAGAAATTGCATCGGGATTGAATACAACAGTCACCATGCGCACTTTCATCCATGGGAGTAATGTCTCAAAGAGTCTACGCTTTCATCCTTCCCTGGAAGACCAGTAGTAGTTTCCGATGCACATCAGGAGGCATTCTGTAATCTGTGGACTATCTGAGTGTTGATGAAACACAGAAATTGCATCGCGATTGAATACAACAGTCACCATGCGCACTTTCCTCCATGGGAGTAATCTCACAAACAGTCTACGCTTAGATCGTTCCCTGGAAGACCAGTAGTAGTTTCCGATGCACATCTGGAGGTATTCTGTAATCTGTGGACCTTCAAAGTGTTGAAGAAACACAGAAAGTGCCACGGTATTGATCACAACAGTCACCATGCGCACTTTCCTCCATGGAGTAATGTCTCAAACAGTCTCCGCTTTGATCGATCTTTGGAAGACCAGTAGTAGATTCCGATGCACATCTGGAGGCATTCTGTAATCTGTAGACTATCAGAGTGTTGTTGAAACAAAGAATTTGCATCGAAATTGAATACAACAGTCACCATGCGCTCGTTCCTCCAAGGGAGTAATGGCTCAAACAGTCTACGTTTTGATCGTTCCCTGGAAGACCAGTTGTAGCTTCCGATGCACATCTGGAGGCATTCTGTAATCCGTGGACCTTCAAAGTGTTGATGAAACACAGAAATTGCCTCGGGATTGAATACAGCAGTCACCATGCGCACTTTCCTCCATGGGAGTAATGTCTCAAAGAGTCTACGCTTTCATCCTTCCCTGGAAGACCTGTAGTAGTTTCCAATGCACATCAGGAGGCATTCTGTAATCTGTGGACTATCTGAGTGTTGATGAAACACAGAAATTGCATCGCGATTGAATACAACAGTCACCATGCGCACTTTCCTCCATATGAGTAATGTCTCAAACAGTCTACGCTTTGATCGATCCCTGGACGACCAGTAGTAGCTTCCGATGCACATCTGGATGCATTCTGTAATCTGTGAAGAGTCAGAGTGTTGATGAAACACAGAAATTGCATCGGGATTGAATACAACAGTCACCATGCGCACTTTCCTCATTGGGAGTAATGTCTCAAACAGTCTACGCTTTGATCGTTCCCTGGTAGACCATTAGTAGCTTCCGATGCACATCTGGAATCATTCTGTAATCTGTGGACTATCAGAGTGATGTTGAAACACAGAAAACGCATCGGGATTGAATACAACAGTCACCATGTACACTTTCCTATATGGGAGTAATGTCTCAAACAGTCTACGCTTTGATCGTTTCCTGGAAGACCAGTAATAGTTTCCGATTCACATCGGGAGGCATTCTGTAATCCGTGGACCTTCAAAGTGTTGATGAAACACAGAAATTGCCTCGGGATTGAATACAGCAGTCACCATGCGCACTTTCCTCCATGGGAGTAATGTCTCAAAGAGTCTACGCTTTCATCCTTCCCTGGAAGACCAGTAGTAGTTTCCAATGCACATCAGGAGGCATTCTGTAATCTGTGGACTATCTGAGTGTTGATGAAACACAGAAATTGCATCGCGATTGAATACAACAGTCACCATGCGCACTTTCCTCCATTTCAGTAATGTCTCAAACAGTCTCCGCTTTGATCGTTCTCTGTAAGACCAGTAGTAGTTTCCGATGCACATCTGGAGGCATTCTGTAATCTGTGGACTATCAGAGTGTTGTTGAAACACAGAAATTGCATCGAAATTGAATACAACAGGCACCATGCGCTCGTTCCTCCGAGGGAGTAATGTCTCAAACAGTCTACGTTTTGATCGTTCCCTGGAAGACCAGTTGTAGCTTCCGATGCACATCTGGAGGCATTCTGTAATCTGTGGCCCTTCAAAGTGTTGATGAAACACAGAAATTGCATCGGGATTGAATAAAACAGTCACCATGCGCAGTTTTCCTCCATGGGAGTAATGTCTCAAACAGTCTAAGTTTTGATCGTTCCCTGGACGACCAGTAGTAGCTTCCGATGCACATCTGGATGCATTCTGTAATCTGTGAAGAGTCAGAGTGTTGATGAAACACAGAAATTGCATAGGGATTGAATACAACAGTCACCATGCGCACTTTCCTCATTGGGAGTAATGTCTCAAACAGTCTACGCTTTGATCGTTCCCTGGAAGACCATTAGTAGCTTCCGATGCACATCTGGAGGCATTCTGTAATCTGTGGACTATCAGAGTGTTGTTGAAACACAGAAAATGCATCGGGATTGAATACAACAGTCACCATGAACACTTTCCTATATGGGAGTAATGTCTCAAACAGTCTACGCTTTGATCGTTTCCTGGAAGACCAGTAATAGTTTCCGATTCACGTCGGGAGGCATTCTGTAATCCGTGGACCTTCAAAGTATTGATGAAACACAGAGATTGCATCAGGATTGAATAAAACAGTCACCATGCGCAGTTTTCCTCCATGGGAGTAATGTCTCAAACAGTCTACGATCTGATCGTTCCCTGGAAGACCAGTAGTAGTTTCCGATGCACATCTGGAGGCATTCTGTAATCTGTGGACTATCAGAGTGTTGTTGAAACACAGAAATTGCATCGAAATTGAATACAACAGGCACCATGCGCTCGTTCCTCCGAGGGAGTAATGTCTCAAACAGTCTACGTTTTGATCGTTCCCTGGAAGACCAGTTGTAGCTTCCGATGCACATCTGGAGGCATTCTGTAATCTGTGGCCCTTCAAAGTGTTGATGAAACACAGAAATTGCATCGGGATTGAATACAACAGTCACCATGCGCAATTTTCCTCCATGGGAGTAATGTCTCAAACAGTGTAAGTTTTCATCGTTCCGTGGAAGACCAGTAGTAGTTTCCGATGCACATCTAGAGGCATTCTGTATACTGGTGACTATCAGATTGTTGGTGAAACACAAATATTGCATCGTGATTGAATACAACAGTCACCATGCGCAATTTCCTCCATGGGAGTAATGACTCAAACAGTCTACGCTCTGATCGTTCCCTGGAAGACCAGTAGTAGTTTCCGATGCACATCTGGAGGCATTCTGTAATCTGTGGACCTTCAAAGTGTTGATGAAACTCAGAAATTGCATCGGGATTGAATACAACAGTCACCATGTACACTTTCCTATATGGGAGTAATGTCTCAAAAAGTCTACGCTTTGATCGTTTCCTGGAAGACCAGTAATAGTTTCCGACTCACATCGGGAGGCATTCTGTAATCCGTGGACCATCAAAGTGTTGATGAAACACAGAAATTGCCTCGGGATTGAATACAGCAGTCACCATGCGCACTTTCCTCCATGGGAGTAATGTCTCAAAGAGTCTACGCTTTCATCCTTCCCTGGAAGACCAGTAGTAGTTTCCAATGCACATCAGGAGGCATTCTGTAACCTGGGGACTATCTGAGTGTTGATGAAACACAGAAATTGCATCGCGATTGAATACAACAGTCACCATGCGCACTTTCCTCCATTTCAGTAATGTCTCAAACAGTCTCCGCTTTGATCGTTCTCTGTAAGACCAGTAGTAGTTTCCGATGCACATCTGGAGGCATTCTGTAATCTGTGGACTATCAGAGTGTTGTTTAAACACAGAAATTGCATCGAAATTGAATACAACAGGCACCATGCGCTCGTTCCTCCGAGGGAGTAATGTCTCAAACAGTCTACGTTTTGATCGTTCCCTGGAAGACCAGTTGTAGCTTCCGATGCACATCTGGAGGCATTCTGTAATCTGTGGCCCTTCAAAGTGTTGATGAAACACAGAAATTGCATCGGGATTGAATAAAACAGTCACCATGCGCAGTTTTCCTCCATGGGAGTAATGTCTCAAACAGTCTAAGTTTTGATCGTTCCCTGGAAGACCAGTAGTAGTTTCCGATGCACATCTGGAGGCATTCTGTAATCTGTGGACTATCAGAGTGTTGGTGAAACACAAATATTGCATCAGGATTGAATACAACAGTCACCATGCGCACTTTCCTCCATGGGAGTAATGTCTCAAACAGTCTACGCTTTGATCGTTCCCTGGACGACCAGTAGTAGCTTCCGATGCACATCTGGATGCATTCTGTAATCTGTGAAGAGTCAGAGTGTTGATGAAACACAGAAATTGCATAGGGATTGAATACAACAGTCACCATGCGCACTTTCCTCATTGGGAGTAATGTCTCAAACAGTCTACGCTTTGATCGTTCCCTGGAAGACCATTAGTAGCTTCCGATGCACATCTGGAGGCATTCTGTAATCTGTGGACTATCAGAGTGTTGTTGAAACACAGAAAATGCATCGGGATTGAATACAACAGTCACCATGAACACTTTCCTATATGGGAGTAATGTCTCAAACAGTCTACGCTTTGATCGTTTCCTGGAAGACCAGTAATAGTTTCCGATTCACGTCGGGAGGCATTCTGTAATCCGTGGACCTTCAAAGTATTGATGAAACACAGAAATTGCATCAGGATTGAATTAAACAGTCACCATGCGCAGTTTTCCTCCATGGGAGTAATGTCTCAAACAGTCTACGATCTGATCGTTCCCTGGAAGACCAGTAGTAGTTTCCGATGCACATCTGGAGGCATTCTGTAATCTGTAAACTATCAAAGTGTTGTTCAAACACAGAAATTGCATCGAGATTGAATACAACAGTCACCATGCGCACTTTCCTCCATGGGAGTAATTTCTCATAGGGTCTACGCTTTCGTCCTTCCCTGGAAGACCAGTAGTAGTTTCCGATGCACATCAGGAGGCATTCTGTAATCTGTGGACTATCTGAGTGTTGATGAAACACAGAAATTGCATCGCGATTGAATACAACAGTCACCATGCGCACTTTCCTCCATGGGAGTAATGTCTCAAACAGTCTACGCTTAGATCGTTCCCTGGAAGACCAGTAGTAGTTTCCGATGCACATCTGGAGGTATTCTGTAATCTGTGGACCTTCAAAGTGTTGAAGAAACACAGAAAGTGCCACGGGATTGATCACAACAGTCACCATGCGCACTTTCCTCCATGGAGTAATGTCTCAAACAGTCTCCGCTTTGATCGTTCTCTGGAAGACCAGTAGTAGTTTCCGATGCACATCTGGAGGCATTCTGTAATCTGTGGACCTTCAAAGTGTTAATGAAACACAGAAATTGCATCGGGATTGAATACAACAGTCACCATGCGCAATTTTCCTCCATGGGAGTAATGTCTCAAACAGTCTAAGTTTTGATCGTTCCCTGGAAGACCAGTAGTAGTTTCCGATGCACATCTAGAGGCATTCTGTAATCTGGTGACTATCAGATTGTTGGTGAAACACAAATATTGCATCGTGATTGAATACAACAGTCACCATGCGCAATTTCCTCCATGGGAGTAATGACTCAAACAGTCTACGCTCTGATCGTTCCCTGGAAGACCAGTAGTAGTTTCCGATGCACATCTGGAGGCATTCTGTAATCTGTGGACCTTCAAAGTGTTGATGAAACTCAGAAATTGCATTGGGATTGAATACAACAGTCACCATGCGCACTTTCCTCCATGTGAGTAATTTCTCAAACAGTCTACGATCTGATCGTTCCCTGGAAGACCAGTCGTAGTTTCCCATGCACATCTGGAGGCATTCTGTAATCTGTGGACTATCAGAGTGTTGGTGAAACACAGAAATTGCATTGGGATTGAATACAACAGTCACCATGCGCACTTTCCTCCATGGGAGAAATGTCTCAAACAGTCTACGCTTAGATCGTTCCCTAGAAGACCAGTAGTAGTTTCCGATGCACATCTGGAGGTATTCTGTAATCTGTGGACCTTCAAAGTGTTGAAGAAACACAGAAAGTGCCACGGGATTGATCACAACAGTCACCATGCGCACTTTCCTCCATGGAGTAATGTCTCAAACAGTCTCCGCTTTGATCGTTCTTTGGAAGACCAGTAGTAGTTTGCGATGCACATCTGGAGGCATTCTGTAATCTGTGGACTATCAGGGCGTTGTTGAAACAAAGAAATTGCATCGAAATTGAATACAACAGTCACCATGCGCAATTTTCCTCCATGGGAGTAATGTCTCAAACAGTCTAAGTTTGGATCGTTCCCTGGAAGACCAGTAGTAGTTTCCGATGCACATCTGGAGGCATTCTGTAATCTGGTGACTATCAGAGTGTTGGTGAAACACAAATATTGCATCGTGATTGAATACAACAGTCACCATGCGCAATTTCCTCCATGGGAGTAATGACTCAAACGGTCTACGCTCTGATCGTTCCCTGGAAGGCCAGTAGTAGTTTCCGATGCACATCTGGAGGCATTCTGTAATCTGTGGACCTTCAAAGTGTTGATGAAACTCAGAAATTGCATCGGGATTGAATACAACAGTCACCATGCGCACTTTCCTCCATGTGAGTAATTTCACAAACAGTCTACGATCTGATCGTTCCCTGGAAGACCAGTAGTAGTTTCCGATGCACATCTGGAGGCATTCTGTAATCTGTGGCCTATCAGAGTGTTGTTGAAACACAGAAAATGCATCGGGATTGAATACAACAGTCACCATGAACACTTTCCTATATGGGAGTAATGTCTCAAACAGTCTACGCTTTGATCGTTTCCTGGAAGACCAGTAATAGCTTCCTCTTTACATCGGGAGGCATTCTGCAATCCGTGGACCTTCAAAGTGTTGATGAAACACAGAAATTGCCTCGGGATTGAATACAACAGTCACCATGCGCTCGTTCCTCCATGGGAGTAATGTCTCAAACAGTCTACGTTTTGATCGTTCCCTGGAAGACCAGTTGTAGCTTCCGATGAACATCTGGAGGCATTCTGTAATCTGTGGACCTTCAAAGTGTTAATGAAACACAGAAATTGCATCGGGATTAAATACAACAGTCACCATGCACACTTTCCTCCATGTGAGTAATGTCTCAAACCGTCTACGCTTTGATCGTTCCCTGGAAGACCAGTTGTAGTTTCCGATGCACATCTGGAGGCATTCTGTAATCTGTGGACTATCAGAGTGTTGGTGAAACACAAATATTGCATCGTGATTGAATACAACAGTCACCATGCGCAATTTCCTCCATGGGAGTAATGTCTCAAACAGTCTACGCTCTGATCGTTCCCTGGAAGACCAATAGTAATTTCCGATGCACATCTGGAGGCATTCCGTAATCTGTGGACCTTCAAAGTGTTGATGAAACACAGAAATTGCATCGGGATTGAATACAACAGTCACCATTATCACTTTCCTCCATGAGAGTAATGTCTCAAACAGTCTACGATCTGATCGTTCCCTGGAAGACCAGTAGTAGTCTCTAATGCACATCTGGAATCAGTCTGTAATCTGTGGAAAATCAGATTTTTGTTGAAACACAGAAATTGCATCGGGATTGAATACAACAGTCACCATGCGCACTTTCCTCCATGGGAGTAATGTCTCAAACAGTCTACGATCTGATCGTTCCCTGGAAGACCAGTAGGAGTTTCCGATGCACATCTGGAGGCATTCTGTAATCCGTGGAAAATCAGATTTTTGTTGAAACACAGAAATTGCACCGGGATTGAATACAACATTCACCATGCGCACTTTCCTCCATGGGAGTAATGTGTCAAAGAGTCTACGCTTTCATCCTTCCCTGGAAGACCAGTAGTAGTTTCCGATGCACATCAGGAGGCATTCTATAATCTGTGGACTATCTGTGTGTTGATGAAACACAGAAATTGCATCGCGATTGAATACAACAGTCACCATGCGCACTTTCCTCCATGGGAGTAATGTCACAAACAGTCTACGCTTAGATCGTTCCCTGGAAGACCAGTAGTAGTTTCCGATGCACATCTGGAGGTATTCTGTAATCTGTGGACCTTCAAAGTGTTGAAGAATCACAGAAAGTGCCACAGTATTGATCACAACAGTCACCATGCGCACTATCCTCCATGGAGTAATGTCTCAAACAGTCTCCGCTTTGATCGTTCTCTGGAAGACCAGTAGTAGTTTCCGATGCACATCTGGAGGCATTCTGTAATCTGTGGACTATCAGAGTGTTGTTGAAACAAAGAAATTGCATCGAAATTGAATACAACAGTCACCATGCGCTCGTTCCTCCACGGGAGTAATGTCTCAAACAGTCTACGTTTTGATCGTTCCCTGGAAGACCAGTTGTAGCTTCCGATGCACATCTGGAGGCATTCTGTAATCTGTGGACCTTCAAAGTGTTAATGAAACACAGAAATTGCATCGGGATTGAATACAACAGTCACCATGCGCAATTTTCCTCCATGGGAGTAATGTCTCAAACAGTCTAAGGTTTGATCGTTCCCTGGAAGACCAGTAGTAGTTTCCGATGCACATCTGGAGGCATTCTGTAATCTGTGGACTATCAGAGTGTTGGTGAAACACAAATATTGCATCGTGATTGAATACAACAGTCACCATGCGCACTTTCCTCCATGGGAGTAATGTCTCAAACAGTCTACGATCTGATCGTTCTCTGGAAGACCAGTAGTAGTTTCCGATGCACACCTGGAGGCATTCTGTAATCTGTGGACTGTCAGAGTGTTGTTGAAACACAGAAATTGCATCGAAATTGAATACAACAGGCACCATGTGCTCGTTCCTCCATGGGAGTAATGTCTCAAACAGTCTAAGATTTTATCGTTCCCTGGAAGACCAGTAGTAGTTTCCGATGCACATCTGGAGGCATTCTGTAATCTGTGGAATATCAGAGTGTTGGTGAAACACAAATATTGCATCGGGATTGAATACAACAGTCACCATGCGCAATTTCCTCCATGGGAGTAATGTCTCAAATAGTCTACGCTCTGATCGTTCCCTGGAAGACCAGTAGTAGTTTCCGATGCACATCTGGAGGCATTCTGTAATCTGTAAACTATCAAAGTGTTGTTCAAACACAGAAATTGCATCGAGGTTGAATACAACAGTCACCATGCGCACTTTCCTCCATGGGAGTAATGTCTCAAAGAGTCTACGCTTTCATCCTTCCCTGGAAGATCAGTAGTAGTTTCAGATGCACATCAGGAGGCATTCTGTAATCTGTGGACTATCAGAGTGTTGATGAAACACAGAAATTGCATCGCGATTGAATACAACAGTCACCATGCGCACTTTCCTCCATTAGAGTAATGTCTCAAACAGTCTCCGCTTTGATCGTTCTCTGGAAGACCAGTAGTAGTTTCCGATGCACATTTGGAGGCATTCTGTATTCTGTGGACTATTAGAGTGTTGTTGAATCACAGAAATTGCATCGAAATTGAATACAACAGTCACCATGCGCTCGTTCCTCCATGGGAGTAATGTCTCAAACAGTCTACGTTTTGATCGTTCCCTGGAAGACCAGTTGTAGCTTGCGAGGAACATCTGGAGGCATTCTGTAATCTGTGGACCTTCAAAGTGTTAATGAAACACAAAAATTGCATCGGGATTGAATACAACAGTCACCATGCGCAATTTCCTCCATGGGAGTAATGTCTCAAACAGTCTACGCTCTGATCGTTCCCTGGAAGACCAGGAGTAGTTTCCGATGCACATCAGGAGGCATTCTGTAATCTGTGGACTATCAGAGTGTTGGTGAAACACAGAAATTGCATCGGGATTGAATACAACAGTCACCATGCGCACTTTCCTCCATGGGAGTAATGTCTCAAACGGTCTACGCTTTGATCGTTCCCTGGAAGACCATTAGTAGCTTCCGATGCACATCTGGATGCATTCTGTAATCTGTGGACTATCAGAGGGTTGTTGAAGCACAGAAAATGCATCGGGATTGAATACAACAGTCACCATGAACACTTTCCTATATGGGAGTAATGTCTCAAACAGTCTACGCTCTGATCGTTTCCTGGAAGACCAGTAATAGTTTCCGATTCACATCGGGAGGCATTCTGTAATCCGTAAACCTTCAAAGTGTTGATGAAACACAGAAATTGCCTTGGGATTTGAATACAACAAACACCATGCGCACTTTCCTCAATGGGTGTAATGTCTCAAAGAGTCTACGCTTTCATCGTTCCCTGGAAGACCAGTAGTAGTTTCCGATGCTCATCAGGAGGCATTCTGTAATCTGTGGACTATCTGAGTGTTGATGAAACACAGAAATTGCATCGCGATTGAATACAACAGTCACCATGCGCACTTTCCTCCATTTGAGTAATGTCTCAAACAGTCTACTCTTTAATCGTTCCCTGGAAGACCATTAGTAGTTTCCGATGCACATCTGAAGGTATTCTGTAATCTGTTGACGATCAGAGTGTTGTTGAAACACAGAAATTGCATCAGGATTGAATACAACAGTCACCATGCGCACTGTCCTATATGGGAATAATGTCTCAAACAGTCTACGGTTTGAACGTCTCCTGGAAGACCAGTAGTAGTTTCCGATGCACATCTGGAGGCATTCTGTAATCTGTGGACTTTCAGAGTGTTGATGAAACACAGAAATTGCATCTGGATTGAATAGAACATTCACCATGCGCACTTGCCTCCATGTTAGTAATGTCTCAAACAGTCTACGCTTTGATCGTTCCCTGGAAGACCACTGGTAGTTTCCAATGCACATCTGTAGGCATTCTGTAATCTGTGGACTATCAGAGTGTTGATGAAACACAGAAATTGAATCGGGATTGAATACAACAGTCACCATGCGCACTTTCCTCCATGGGAGTAATGACTGAAACAGTCCACCATTTGATCGTTCCCTGGAACCCCAGTAGTAGTTTCCGATGCACATCAGGAGGCATTCTGTAATCTGTGGAACTTCAAAGTGTTGAAGAAACACAGAAAGTGCCAAGGTATTGATCACAACAGTCACCATGCGCACTTTCCTCCATGGAGTAATGTCTCAAACAGTCTCCGCTTTGTTCGTTCTCTGGAAGACCAGTAGTAGATTCCGATGCACATCTGGAGGCATTCTGTAATCTGTGGACTATCAGAGTGTTGTTGAAACAAAGAAATTGCATCGAAATTGAATACAACAGTCACCATGCGCTCGTTCCTCCATGGGAGTAATGTCTCAAACAGTATACGTTTTGATCGTTCCCTGGAAGACCAGTTGTAGCTTCCGATGGACATCTGGAGGCATTCTGTAATCTGTGGACCTTCAAAGTGTTAATGAAACACAGAAATTGCATCGCGATTGAATACAACAGTCACCATGCGCAATTTTCCTCCATGGGAGTAATGTCTCAAACGGTCTAAGTTTTGATCGTTCCCTGGAAGACCAGTAGTAGTTTCCGATGCACATCTGGAGGCATTCTGTAATCTGTGGACTATCAGAGTGTTGGTGAAACACAAATATTGCATCGTGATTGAATACAACAGTCACCATGCGCACTTTCCTCCATGGGAGTAATGTCTCAAACAGTCTACGATCTGATCGTTCTCTGGAAGACCAGTAGTAGTTTCCGATGCACATCTGGAGGCATTCTGTAATCTGTGGACTATCAGAGTGTTGTTGAAACACAGAAATTGCATCGAAATTGAATACAACAGGCACCATGCGCTCGTTCCTTCATGGGAGTAATGTCTCAAACAGTCTACGTTTTGATTGTTCCCTGGAAGACCAGTTGTAGCTTCCGATGCACATCTGTAGGCATTCTGTATTCTGTGGACCTTCAAAGTGTTAATGAATCACAGAAATTGCATCGGGATTGAATACAACAGTCACCATGCGCAATTTCCTCCATGGGAGTAATGTCTCAAACAGTCTACACTCTGATCGTTCCCTGGAAGACCAGTAGTAGTTTCCGATGCATATCTGGAGGCATTCTGTAATCTGTAAACTATCAAAGTGTTGTTCAAACACAGAAATTGCATCGAGGTTGAATACAACAGTCACCATGCACACTTTCCTCCATGGGAGTAATGTCTCAAAGAGTCTACGCTTTCATCCTTCCCTGGAAGACCAGTAGTAGTTTCCGATGCACATCAGGAGGCATTCTGTAATCTGTGGACTATCTGAGTGTTGATGAAACACAGAAATTGCATCGCGATTGAATACAACAGTCACCATGCGCACTTTCCTCCATGGGAGTAATGTCTCAAAGAGTCTACGCTTTCATCCTTCCCTGGAAGATCAGTAGTAGTTTCCGATGCACATCAGGAGGCATTCTGTAATCTGTGGACTTTCAGAGTGTTGATGAAACACAGAAATTGCATCTGGATTGAATAGAACATTCACCATGCGCACTTGCCTCCATGTTAGTAATGTCTCAAACAGTCTACGCTTTGATCGTTCCCTGGAAGACCATTGGTAGTTTCCAATGCACATCTGGAGCCATTCTGTAATCTGTGGACTATCAGAGTGTTGATGAAACACAGAAATTGAATCGGGATTGAATACAACAGTCACCATGCGATCTTTCCTCCATGGGAGTAATGACTGAAACAGTCCACCATTTGATCGTTCCCTGGAACCCCAGTAGTAGTTTCCGATGCACATCAGGAGGCATTCTGTAATCTGTGGAACTTCAAAGTGTTGAAGAAACACAGAAAGTGCCACGGTATTGATCACAACAGTCACCATGCGCACTTTCCTCCATGGAGTAATGTCTCAAACAGTCTCCGCTTTGATCGTTCTCTGGAAGACCAGTAGTAGATTCCGATGCACATCTGGAGGCATTCTGTAATCTGTGGAGTATCAGAGTGTTGTTGAAACAAAGAAATTGCATCGAAATTGAATACAACAGTCACCATGCGCTCGTTCCTCCATGGGAGTAATGTGTCAAACAGTCTACGTTTTGATCGTTCCCTGGAAGACCATTGTAGCTTCCTATGGACATCTGGAGGCATTCTGTAATCTGTGGACCTTCAAAGTGTTAATGAAACATAGAAATTGCATCGGGATTGAATACAACAGTCACCATGCGCAATTTTCCTCCATGGGAGTATTGTCTCAAACAGTCTAAGTTTTGATCGTTCCCTGGAAGACCAGTAGTAGTTTCCGATGCACATCTGGAGGCATTCTGTAGTCTGTGGACTATCAGAGTGTTGTAGAAACACAGAAATTGCATCGAAATTGAATACAACAGGCACCATGCGCTCGTTCCTCCATGGGAGTAATGTCTCAAACAGTCTACACTCTGATCGTTCCCTGGAAGACCAGTAGCAGTTTCCGATGCACGTCTGGAGGCATTCTGTAATCTGTAAACTATCAAAGTGTTGTTCAAACACAGAAATTGCATCGAGGTTGAATACAACAGTCACCATGCGCACTTTCCTCCATGGGAGTAATGTCTCAAAGAGTCTACGCTTTCATCCTTCCCTGGAAGACCAGTAGTACTTTCCGATGCACATCAGGAGGCATTCTGTAATCTGTGGACTATCTGAGTGTTGATGAAACACAGAAATTGCATCGCGATTGAATACAACAGTCACCATGCGCACTTTCCTCCATGGGAGTAATGTCTCAAAGAGTCTACGCTTTCATCCTTCCCTGGAAGATCAGTAGTAGTTTCCGATGCACATCAGGAGGCATTCTGTAATCTGTGGACTATCAGAGTGTTGATGAAACACAGAAATTGCATCGCGATTGAATACAACAGTCACCATGCGCACTTTCCTCCATTAGAGTAATGTCTCAAACAGTCTCCGCTTTGATCGTTCTCTGGAAGACCAGTAGTAGTTTCCGATGCACATCTGGAGGCATTCTGTATTCTGTGGACTATCAGAGTGTTGTTGAATCACAGAAATTGCATCGAAATTGAATACAACAGTCACCATGCGCTCGTTCCTCCATGGGAGTAATGTCTCAAACTGTCTACGTTTTGATCGTTCCCTGGAAGACCAGTTGTAGCTTCCGATGAACATCTGGAGGCATTCTGTAATCTGTGGACCTTCAAAGTGTTAATGAAACACAAAAATTGCATCGGGATTGAATACAACAGTCACCATGCGCAATTTTCCTCCATGGGAGTAATGTCTCAAACAGTCTAAGTTTTGATCGTTCCCTGGACGACCAGTAGTAGTTTCCGATGCATATCTGGAGGCATTCTGTAATCTGTGGACTATCAGAGTGTTGGTGAAACACAAATATTGCATCGTGATTGAATACAACAGTCACCATGCGCCATTTCCTCCATGGGAGTAATGTCTCAAACAGTCTACGCTCTGATCGTTCCCTGGAAGACCAGTAGTAGTTTCCGATGCACATCTGGAGGCATTCTGTAATCTGTGGACTATCAGAGTGTTGGTGAAACACAGAAATTGCATCGGGATTGAATACAACAGTCACCATGCGCACTTTCCTCCATGGGAGTAATGTCTCAAACGGTCTACGCTTTGATCGTTCCCAGGAAGACCAGTAGTAGTTTCCGATGCACATCTGGAGGCATTCTGTATTCTGTGGACTATCAGAGTGTTGTTGAATCACAGAAATTGCATCGAAATTGAATACAACAGTCACCATGCGCTCGTTCCTCCATGGGAGTAATGTCTCAAACTGTCTACGTTTTGATCGTTCCCTGGAAGACCAGTTGTAGCTTCCGATGAACATCTGGAGGCATTCTGTAATCTGTGGACCTTCAAAGTGTTAATGAAACATAGAAATTGCATCGGGATTGAATACAACAGTCACCATGCGCAATTTTCCTCCATGGGAGTAATGTCTCAAACAGTCTAAGTTTGGATCGTTCCCTGGAAGACCAGTAGTAGTTTCCGATGCACATCTGGAGGCATTCTGTAATCTGGTGACTATCAGAGTGTTGGTGAAACACAAATATTGCATCGTGATTGAATACAACAGTCACCATGCGCAATTTCCTCCATGGGAGTAATGACTCAAACGGTCTACGCTCTGATCGTTCCCTGGAAGGCCAGTAGTAGTTTCCGATGCACATCTGGAGGCATTCTGTAATCTGTGGACCTTCAAAGTGTTGATGAAACTCAGAAATTGCATCGGGATTGAATACAACAGTCACCATGCGCACTTTCCTCCATGTGAGTAATTTCACAAACAGTCTACGATCTGATCGTTCCCTGGAAGACCAGTAGTAGTTTCCGATGCACATCTGGAGGCATTCTGTAATCTGTGGCCTATCAGAGTGTTGTTGAAACACAGAATATGCATCGGGATTGAATACAACAGTCACCATGAACACTTTCCTATATGGGAGTAATGTCTCAAACAGTCTACGCTTTGATCGTTTCCTGGAAGACCAGTAATAGCTTCCTCTTCACATCGGGAGGCATTCTGCAATCCGTGGACCTTCAAAGTGTTGATGAAACACAGAAATTGCCACGGGATTGAATACAACAGTCACCATGCGCTCGTTCCTCCATGGGAGTAATGTCTCAAACAGTCTACGTTTTGATCGTTCCCTGGAAGACCAGTTGTAGCTTCCGATGAACATCTGGAGGCATTCTGTAATCTGTGGACCTTCAAAGTGTTAATGAAACACAGAAATTGCTTCGGGATTAAATACAACAGTCACCATGCACACTTTCCTCCATGTGAGTAATGTCTCAAACCGTCTACGCTTTGATCGTTCCCTGGAAGACCAGTTGTAGTTTCCGATGCACATCTGGAGGCATTCTGTAATCTGTGGACTATCAGAGTGTTGGTGAAACACAAATATTGCATCGTGATTGAATACAACAGTCACCATGCGCAATTTCCTCCATGGGAGTAATGTCTCAAACAGTCTACGCTCTGATCGTTCCCTGGAAGACCAATAGTAATTTCCGATGCACATCTGTAGGCATTCCGTAATCTGTGGACCTTCAAAGTGTTGATGAAACACAGAAATTGCATCGGGATTGAATACAACAGTCACCATTATCACTTCCCTCCATGAGAGTAATGTCTCAAACAGTCTACGATCTGATCGTTCCCTGGAAGACCAGTAGTAGTCTCTAATGCACATCTGGAATCAGTCTGTAATCTGTGGAAAATCAGATTTTTGTTGAAACACAGAAATTGCATCGGGATTGAATACAACAGTCACCATGCGCACTTTCCTCCATGGGAGTAATGTCTCAAACAGTCTACGATCTGATCGTTCCCTGGAAGACCAGTAGGAGTTTCCGATGCACATCTGGAGGCATTCTGTAATCCGTGGAAAATCAGATTTTTGTTGAAACACAGAAATTGCATCGGGATTGAATACAACAGTCACCATGCGCACTTTCCTCCATGGGAGTAATGTGTCAAAGAGTCTACGCTTTCATCCTTCCCTGGAAGACCAGTAGTAGTTTCCGATGCACATCAGGAGGCATTCTGTAATCTGTGGACTATCTGTGTGTTGATGAAACACAGAAATTGCATCGCGATTGAATACAACAGTCACCATGCGCACTTTCCTCCATGGGAGTAATGTCACAAACAGTCTACGCTTAGATCGTTCCCTGGAAGACCAGTAGTAGTTTCCGATGCACATCTGGAGGTATTCTGTAATCTGTGGACCTTCAAAGTGTTGAAGAATCACAGAAAGTGCCACAGTATTGATCACAACAGTCACCATGCGCACTTTCCTCCATGGAGTAATGTCTCAAACAGTCTCCGCTTTGATCGTTCTCTGGAAGACCAGTAGTAGTTTCCGATGCACATCTGGAGGCATTCTGTAATCTGTGGACTATCAGAGTGTTGTTGAAACAAAGAAATTGCATCGAAATTGAATACAACAGTCACCATGCGCTCGTTCCTCCACGGGAGTAATGTCTCAAACAGTCTACGTTTTGATCGTTCCCTGGAAGACCAGTTGTAGCTTCCGATGCACATCTGGAGGCATTCTGTAATCTGTGGACCTTCAAAGTGTTAATGAAACACAGAAATTGCATCGGGATTGAATACAACAGTCACCATGCGCAATTTTCCTCCATGGGAGTAATGTCTCAAACAGTCTAAGGTTTGATCGTTCCCTGGAAGACCAGTAGTAGTTTCCGATGCACATCTGGAGGCATTCTGTAATCTGTGGACTATCAGAGTGTTGGTGAAACACAAATATTGCATCGTGATTGAATACAACAGTCACCATGCGCACTTTCCTCCATGGGAGTAATGTCTCAAACAGTCTACGATCTGATCGTTGTCTGGAAGACCAGTAGTAGTTTCCGATGCACATCTGGAGGCATTCTGTAACCTGTGGACTGTCAGAGTGTTGTTGAAACACAGAAATTGCATCGAAATTGAATACAACAGGCACCATGTGCTCGTTCCTCCATGGGAGTAATGTCTCAAACAGTCTAAGATTTTATCGTTCCCTGGAAGACCAGTAGTAGTTTCCGATGCACATCTGGAGGCATTCTGTAATCTGTGGACTATCAGAGTGTTGGTGAAACACAAATATTGCATCGGGATTGAATACAACAGTCACCATGCGCAATTTCCTCCATGGGAGTAATGTCTCAAATAGTCTACGCTCTGATCGTTCCCTGGAAGACCAGTAGTAGTTTCCGATGCACATCTGGAGGCATTCTGTAATCTGTAAACTATCAAAGTGTTGTTCAAACACAGAAATTGCATCGAGGTTGAATACAACAGTCACCATGCGCACTTTCCTCCATGGGAGTAATGTCTCAAAGAGTCTACGCTTTCATCCTTCCCTGGAAGATCAGTAGTAGTTTCAGTTGCACATCAGGAGGCATTCTGTAATCTGTGGACTATCAGAGTGTTGATGAAACACAGAAATTGCATCGCGATTGAATACAACAGTCACCATGCGCACTTTCCTCCATTAGAGTAATGTCTCAAACAGTCTCCGCTTTGATCGTTCTCTGGAAGACCAGTAGTAGTTTCCGATGCACATTTGGAGGCATTCTGTATTCTGTGGACTATTAGAGTGTTGTTGAATCACAGAAATTGCATCGAAATTGAATACAACAGTCACCATGCGCTCGTTCCTCCATGGGAGTAATGTCTCAAACAGTCTACGTTTTGATCGTTCCCTGGAAGACCAGTTGTAGCTTGCGAGGAACATCTGGAGGCATTCTGTAATCTGTGGACCTTCAAAGTGTTAATGAAACACAAAAATTGCATCGGGATTGAATACAACAGTCACCATGCGCAATTTCCTCCATGGGAGTAATGTCTCAAACAGTCTACGCTCTGATCGTTGCCTGGAACACCAGGAGTAGTTTCCGATGCACATCAGGAGGCATTCTGTAATCTGTGGACTATCAGAGTGTTGGTGAAACACAGAAATTGCATCGGGATTGAATACAACAGTCACCATGCGCACTTTCCTCCATGGGAGTAATGTCTCAAACGGTCTACGCTTTGATCGTTCCCTGGAAGACCATTAGTAGCTTCCGATGCACATCTGGATGCATTCTGTAATCTGTGGACTATCAGAGGGTTGTTGAAACACAGAAAATGCATCGGGATTGAATACAACAGTCACCATGAACACTTTCCTATATGGGAGTAATGTCTCAAACAGTCTACGCTCTGATCGTTTCCTGGAAGACCAGTAATAGTTTCCGATTCACATCGGGAGGCATTCTGTAATCCGTAAACCTTCAAAGTGTTGATGAAACACAGAAATTGCCTTGGGATTTGAATACAACAAACACCATGCGCACTTTCCTCAATGGGTGTAATGTCTCAAAGAGTCTACGCTTTCATCGTTCCTTGGAAGACCAGTAGTAGTTTCCGATGCTCATCAGGAGGCATTCTGTAATCTGTGGACTATCTGAGTGTTGATGAAACACAGAAATTGCATCGCGATTGAATACAACAGTCACCATGCGCACTTTCCTCCATTTGAGTAATGTCTCAAACAGTCTACTCTTTAATCGTTCCCTGGAAGACCATTAGTAGTTTCCGATGCACATCTGAAGGTATTCTGTAATCTGTTGACGATCAGAGTGTTGTTGAAACACAGAAATTGCATCAGGATTGAATACAACAGTCACCATGCGCACTGTCCTATATGGGAATAATGTCTCAAACAGTCTACGGTTTGAACGTCTCCTGGAAGACCAGTAGTAGTTTCCGATGCACATCTGGAGGCATTCTGTAATCTGTGGACTTTCAGAGTGTTGATGAAACACAGAAATTGCATCTGGATTGAATAGAACATTCACCATGCGCACTTGCCTCCATGTTAGTAATGTCTCAAACAGTCTACGTTTTGATCGTTCCCTGGAAGACCACTGGTAGTTTCCAATGCACATCTGTAGGCATTCTGTAATCTGTGGACTATCAGAGTGTTGATGAAACACAGAAATTGAATCGGGATTGAATACAACAGTCACCATGCGCACTTTCCTCCATGGGAGTAATGACTGAAACAGTCCACCATTTGATCGTTCCCTGGAACCCCAGTAGTAGTTTCCGATGCACATCAGGAGGCATTCTGTAATCTGTGGAACTTCAAAGTGTTGAAGAAACACAGAAAGTGCCAAGGTATTGATCACAACAGTCACCATGCGCACTTTCCTCCATGGAGTAATGTCTCAAACAGTCTCCGCTTTGTTCGTTCTCTGGAAGACCAGTAGTAGATTCCGATGCACATCTGGAGGCATTCTGAAATCTGTGGACTATCAGAGTGTTGTTGAAACAAAGAAATTGCATCGAAATTGAATACAACAGTCACCATGCGCTCGTTCCTCCATGGGAGTAATGTCTCAAACAGTATACGTTTTGATCGTTCCCTGGAAGACCAGTTGTAGCTTCCGATGGACATCTGGAGGCATTCTGTAATCTGTGGACCTTCAAAGTGTTAATGAAACACAGAAATTGCATCGGGATTGAATACAACAGTCACCATGCGCAATTTTCCTCCATGGGAGTAATGTCTCAAACGGTCTAAGTTTTGATCGTTCCCTGGAAGACCAGTAGTAGTTTCCGATGCACATCTGGAGGCATTCTGTAATCTGTGGACTATCAGAGTGTTGGTGAAACACAAATATTGCATCGTGATTGAATACAACAGTCACCATGCGCACTTTCCTCCATGGGAGTAATGTCTCAAAGAGTCTACGCTTTCATCCTTCCCTGGAAGATCAGTAGTAGTTTCCGATGCACATCAGGAGGCATTCTGTAATCTGTGGACTTTCAGAGTGTTGATGAAACACAGAAATTGCATCTGGATTGAATAGAACATTCACCATGCGCACTTGCCTCCATGTTAGTAATGTCTCAAACAGTCTACGCTTTGATCGTTCCCTGGAAGACCATTGGTAGTTTCCAATGCACATCTGGAGCCATTCTGTAATCTGTGGACTATCAGAGTGTTGATGAAACACAGAAATTGAATCGGGATTGAATACAACAGTCACCATGCGATCTTTCCTCCATGGGAGTAATGACTGAAACAGTCCACCATTTGATCGTTCCCTGGAACCCCAGTAGTAGTTTCCGATGCACATCAGGAGGCATTCTGTAATCTGTGGAACTTCAAAGTGTTGAAGAAACACAGAAAGTGCCACGGTATTGATCACAACAGTCACCATGCGCACTTTCCTCCATGGAGTAATGTCTCAAACAGTCTCCGCTTTGATCGTTCTCTGGAAGACCAGTAGTAGATTCCGATGCACATCTGGAGGCATTCTGTAATCTGTGGAGTATCAGAGTGTTGTTGAAACAAAGAAATTGCATCGAAATTGAATACAACAGTCACCATGCGCTCGTTCCTCCATGGGAGTAATGTGTCAAACAGTCTACGTTTTGATCTTTCCCTGGAAGACCATTGTAGCTTCCTATGGACATCTGGAGGCATTCTGTAATCTGTGGACCTTCAAAGTGTTAATGAAACATAGAAATTGCATCGGGATTGAATACAACAGTCACCATGCGCAATTTTCCTCCATGGGAGTATTGTCTCAAACAGTCTAAGTTTTGATCGTTCCCTGGAAGACCAGTAGTAGTTTCCGATGCACATCTGGAGGCATTCTGTAGTCTGTGGACTATCAGAGTGTTGTTGAAACACAGAAATTGCATCGAAATTGAATACAACAGGCACCATGCGCTCGTTCCTCCATGGGAGTAATGTCTCAAACAGTCTACACTCTGATCGTTCCCTGGAAGACCAGTAGTAGTTTCCGATGCACATCTGGAGGCATTCTGTAATCTGTAAACTATCAAAGTGTTGTTCAAACACAGAAATTGCATCGAGGTTGAATACAACAGTCACCATGCGCACTTTCCTCCATGGGAGTAATGTCTCAAAGAGTCTACGCTTTCATCCTTCCCTGGAAGACCAGTAGTAGTTTCCGATGCACATCAGGAGGCATTCTGTAATCTGTGGACTATCTGAGTGTTGATGAAACACAGAAATTGCATCGCGATTGAATACAACAGTCACCATGCGCACTTTCCTCCATGGGAGTAATGTCTCAAAGAGTCTACGCTTTCATCCTTCCCTGGAAGATCAGTAGTAGTTTCCGATGCACATCAGGAGGCATTCTGTAATTTGTGGACTATCAGAGTGTTGATGAAACACAGAAATTGCATCGCGATTGAATACAACAGTCACCATGCGCACTTTCCTCCATTAGAGTAATGTCTCAAACAGTCTCCGCTTTGATCGTTCTCTGGAAGACCAGTAGTAGTTTCCGATGCACATCTGGAGGCATTCTGTATTCTGTGGACTATCAGAGTGTTGTTGAATCACAGAAATTGCATCGAAATTGAATACAACAGTCACCATGCGCTCGTTCCTCCATGGGAGTAATGTCTCAAACTGTCTACGTTTTGATCGTTCCCTGGAAGACCAGTTGTAGCTTCCGATGAACATCTGGAGGCATTCTGTAATCTGTGGACCTTCAAAGTGTTAATGAAACACAAAAATTGCATCGGGATTGAATACAACAGTCACCATGCGCAATTTTCCTCCATGGGAGTAATGTCTCAAACAGTCTAAGTTTTGGTCGTTCCCTGGACGACCAGTAGTAGTTTCCGATGCACATCTGGAGGCATTCTGTAATCTGTGGACTATCAGAGTGTTGGTGAAACACAGACATTGCATCGGGATTGAATACAACAGTCACCATGCGCACTTTCCTCCATGGGAGTAATGTCTCAAACGGTCTACGCTTTGATCGTTCCCTGGAAGACCATTAGTAGCTTCCGATGCACATCTGGATGCATTCTGTAATCTGTGGACTATCAAAGGGTTGTTGAAACACAGAAAATGCATCGGGATTGAATACAACAGTCACCATGAACACTTTCCTATATGGGAGTAATGTCTCAAACAGTCTACGCTTTGATCGTTTCCTGGAAGACCAGTAATAGTTTCCGATTCACATCGGGAGGCATTCTGTAATCCGTGGACCTTCAAAGTGTTGATGAAACACAGAAATTGCCTTGGGATTTGAATACAACAGTCACCATGCACACTTTCCTCCATGGGTGTAATGTCTCAATGAGTCTACGCTTTCATCGTTCCCTGGAAGACCAGTAGTAGCTTCCGATGCACATCTGGATGCATTCTGTAATCTGTGGACCTTCAAAGTGTTGATGTAACACAGAAATTGCATCGCGATTGAATACAACAGTCACCATGCGCACTTTCCTCCATTTGAGTAATGTCTCAAACAATCTACTCTTTAATCGTTCCCTGGAAGACCATTAGTAGTTTCCGATGCACATCTGAAGGTATTCTGTAATCTGTTGACGATCAGAGTGTTGTTGAAACACAGAAATTGCATCAGGATTGAATACAACAGTCACCATGCGCACTGTCCTATATGGGAATAATGTCTCAAACAGTCTACGCTTTAAACGTCTCCTGGAAGACCAGTAGTAGTTTCCGATGCACATCTGGAGGCATTCTGTAATCTGTGGACTTTCAGAGTGTTGATGAAACACAGAAATTGCATCTGGATTGAATAGAACATTCACCATGCGCACTTGCCTCCATGTTAGTAATGTCTCAAACAGTCTACGCTTTGATCGTTCCCTGGAAGACCATTGGTAGTTTCCAATGCACATCTGGAGGCATTCTGTAATCTGTGGACTATCAGAGTGTTGATGAAACACAGAAATTGAATCGGGATTGAATATAACAGTCACCATGCGCACTTTCCTCCATGGGAGTAATGACTGAAACAGTCCACCATTTGATCGTTCCCTGGAACCCCAGTAGTAGTTTCCGATGCACATCAGGAGGCATTCTGTAATCTGTGGAACTTCAAAGTGTTGAAGAAACACAGAAAGTGCCACGGTATTGATCACAACAGTCACCATGCGTACTTTCCTCCATGGAGTAATGTCTCAAACAGTCTCCGCTTTGATCGTTCTCTGGAAGACCAGTAGTGGATTCCGATGCACATCTGGAGGCATTCTGTAATTTGTGGAGTATCAGAGTGTTGTTGAAACAAAGAAATTGCATCGAAATTGAATACAACAGTCACCATGCGCTCGTTCCTCCATGGGAGTAATGTCTCAAACAGTCTACGTTTTGATCGTTCCCTGGAAGACCATTGTAGCTTCCTATGGACATCTGGAGGCATTCTGTAATCTGTGGACCTTCAAAGTGTTAATGAAACACAGAAATTGCATCGGGATTGAATACAACAGTCACCATGCGCAATTTTCCTCCATGGGAGTAATGTCTCAAACAGTCTAAATTTTGATCGTTCCCTGGAAGACCAGTAGTAGTTTCCGATGCACATCTGGAGGCATTCTGTAATCTGTGGACTATCAGAGTGTTGGTGAAACACAAATATTGCATCGTGATTGAATACAACAGTCACCATGCGCACTTTCCTCCATGGGAGTAATGTCTCAAACAGTCTACGATCTGATCGTTCTCTGGAAGACCAGTAGTAGTTTCCGATGCACATCTGGAGGCATTCTCTAATCTGTGGACTATCAGAGTGTTGTTGAAACACAGAAATTGCATCGAAATTGAATACAACAGGCACCATGCGCTCGTTCCTCCATGGGAGTAATGTCTCATACAGTCTACGTTTTGATTGTTCCCTGGAAGACCAGTTGTAGCTTCCTATGCACATCTGTAGGCATTCTGTAATCTGTGGACCTTCAAAGTGTTAATGAATCACAGAAATTGCATCGGGATTGAATGCAACAGTCACCATGCGCAATTTCCTCCATGGGAGTAATGTCTCAAACAGTCTATACTCTGATCGTTCCCTGGAAGACCAGTAGTAGTTTCCGATGCACATCTGGAGGCATTCTGTAATCTGTAAACTATCAAAGTGTTGTTCAAACACAGAAATTGCATCGAGGTTGAATACAACAGTCACCATGCGCACTTTCCTCCATGGGAGTAATGTTTCAAAGAGTGTACGTTTTCATCCTTCCCTGGAAGACCAGTAGTAGTTTCCGATGCACATCAGGAGGCATTCTGTAATCTGTGGACTATCTGAGTGTTGATGAAACACAGAAATTGCATCGCGATTGAATACAACAGTCACCATGCGCACTTTCCTCCATGGGAGTAATGTCTCAAAGAGTCTACGCTTTCATCCTTCCCTGGAAGATCAGTAGTAGTTTCCGATGCACATCAGGAGGCATTCTGTAATCTGTGGACTATCAGAGTGTTGATGAAACACAGAAATTGCATCGCGATTGAATACAACAGTCACCATGCGCTCGTTCCTCCATGGGAGTAATGTCTCAAACTGTCTACGTTTTGATCGTTCCCTGGAAGACCAGTTGTAGCTTCCGATGAACATCTGGAGGCATTCTGTAATCTGTGGACCTTCAAAGTGTTAATGAAACACAAAAATTGCATCGGGATTGAATACAACAGTCACCATGCGCAATTTTCCTCCATGGGAGTAATGTCTCAAACAGTCTAAGTTTTGATCGTTCCCTGGACAACCAGTAGTAGTTTCCGAAGCATATCTGGAGGCATTCTGTAATCTGTTCACTATCAGAGTGTTGGTGAAACACAAATATTGCATCGTGATTGAATACAACAGTCACCATGCGCAATTTCCTCCATGGGAGTAATGTCTCAAACAGTTTACGCTCTGATCGTTCGCTGGAAGACCTGTAGTAGTTTCCGATGCACATCCGGAGGCATTCTGTAATCTGTGGACTATCAGAGTGTTGGTGAAACACAGAAATTGCATCGGGATTGAATACAACAGTCACCATGCGCACTTTCCTCCATGGGAGTAATGTCTCAAACTGTTTACGATTTGATCGTTCCTGGAAGACCAGTAGTAGATTCCGATGCACATCTGGGGGCATTCTGTAATGTGTGGAACATCAGAGTGTTGATGAAACACAGAAATTGCATCGGGATTGAATACAACAGTCACCATGCGCACTTTCCTCCATGGGATTAATGTCTCAAACAGTCTACGCTCTGATCGTTCCCTGGAAGACCAGTAGTAGTTTCCGATGCACATCTGGAGGCATTCTGTAATCTGTGAGGCTTCAAAGTGTTGATGAAACACAGAAATTGCATCGGGATTGAATACAACAGTTACCATGATCACTTTCCTCCATGAGAGTAATGTCTCAAACAGTCTACGACCTGATCGTTCCCTTTAAGACCAGTAGTAGTTTCCGATGCACATCTGGAAGCATTCTGTAATCTGTGGACCATCAGAGTGTTGGTGAAGCACAGAAATTGCATCGGGATTGAATACAACAGTCACCATGCGGACTTTCCTCCATGGGAGTAATGTTCAAACAGTCTACGCTTTGATCGTTCCCTGGAAGACCATTAGTAGCTTCCGATGCACATCTGGATGCATTCTGTAATCTGTGGACTATCAGAGGGTTGTTGAAACACAGAAAATGCATCGGGATTGAATACAACAGTCACCATGAACACTTTCCTATATGGGAGTAATGTCTCAAACAGTCTACGCTTTGATCGTTTCCTGGAAGACCAGTAATAGATTCCGATTCACATCGGGAGAAATTCTGTAATCCGTGGACCTTCAAAGTGTTGATGAAACACAGAAATTGCCTTGGGATTTGAATACAACAGTCACCATGCGCACTTTCCTCCATGGATGTAATGTCTCAAAGAGTCTACGCTTTCATCCTTCCCTGGAAGACCAGTAGTAGTTTCCGATGCACATCAGGTGGCATTCTGTAATCTGTGGACTATCTGAGTGTTGATGAAACACAGAAATTGCATCGCGATTGAGTACAACAGTCACCATGCGCAGTTTCCTCCATTTGAGTAATGTCTCAAACAGTCTACGCTTTAATCGTTCCCTGGAAGACCATTAGTAGTTTCCGATGCACATCTGAAGGTATTCTGTAATCTGTTGACTATCAGAGTGTTGTTGAAACACAGAAATTGCTTCAGGATTGAATACAACAGTCACCATGCGCACTGTCCCATATGGGAATAATGTCTCAAACAGTCTACGCTTTGAACGTCTCCTGGAAGACCAGTAGTAGTTTCCGATGCACATCTGGAGGCATTCTGTAATCTGTGGACTTTCAGAGTGTTGATGAAACACAGAAATTGCATCGGGATTGAATAGAACATTCACCATGCGCACTTGCCTCCATGGGATTAATATCTCAACCAGTCTACGCCTTGATCGTTGCCTGCAAGACCAGTAGAAGTTTCTGATGCACATCTGGAGGCATTCTGTAATCTGTGGACAATCAGTGTGTTGTTGAAACACAGAAATTGCATCGGGATTGAATACAACAGTCACCATGCGCACTTTCCTCGATGACAGTAATGTCTCAATCAGTCTACGCTTTGATAGTAACCTGGAAGACCATTAGTAGTTTCCGTTGCACATCTGGAGGCATTCTGTAATCTGTGGACCTTCAAAGTGTTGATGAAACACAGCAATTGCCTCGGTATTGAATACAACAGTCACCATGCGCACTCTCCTGCATTTGAGTAATGTCTCAAAAAGCCTACGCTTTGATCATTCCCTGGAACACCAGTAGTAGTCTCCGATGCACATCTGTTGTCATTCTGTAATCTGTGGACTTTCAGAGTGTTGATGAAACACAGAAATTGCATCGGGATTGAATTCAACAGTCACCATGCGAACTTTCCTCCATAGGAGTAATGTCTCAAATATTCTACGAATTGCTCGTTCCCTGGAGGACCGGTAGTAGTTTCCGATGCACATCTGGGGGCATTCTGTAATCTGTGCACTA
Organism: Schistocerca gregaria; assembly: GCF_023897955.1. Classification (NCBI taxonomy): domain Eukaryota; kingdom Metazoa; phylum Arthropoda; class Insecta; order Orthoptera; family Acrididae; genus Schistocerca; species Schistocerca gregaria. The sequence continues at coordinate 14,763,577 of NC_064929.1, read as the reverse complement.
TCAGAGTGTTAATGAAACTCAGAAATTGCATCGGTATTGAATACAACAGTCACCATGCGCACTTTCCTCCATGGGAGTAATGTCTCAAACAGTCTACGCTTTGATCGTTCCCTGGATGACCAGTAGTAGTTTCCGATGCACATCTGGGGGCATTCTGTAATCTGTAAACTATCAAAGTGTTGTTCAAACACAGAAATTGCATCGAGATTGAATACAACAGTAACCATGCGCACTTTCCTCCATGGGAGTAATGTCTCAAATAGTCAACGCTTTCATCCTTCCCTGGAAGACCAGTAGTAGTTTCCGATGCACATCAGGAGGCATTCTGTAATATGTGGACTATCAGAGTGTTGATGAAACACGGAAATTGCATCGGGATTGAATACAACAGTCACCATGCGCAATTTCCTCCACGGGAGTAATGTCTCAAACAGTCTACGTTCTGATCGTTTCCTGGATGACCAGTAGTAGTTTCCGATGCACTTCTGGTGGCATTCTGTATCTGTGGACTATCAGAGTGTTGTTGAAATACAGGAAATGCATCGGGATTGAATACAACAGTCACCATGAACACTTTCCTATATGTGAGTAATGTCTCAAACAGTCTACGCTTTGATCGTTTCCTGGAAGACCAGCAATAGTTTCCGATGAACATCTGGAGGCCTTCAGTAATCTGGCAACCTTCAAAGTGTTGATGAAACACAGTAATTGCCTCGGGATTGAATACAACAGTCACCATGCGCACTTTCCTCCATGGGAGTAATGTCTCAAACAGTCTACGCTTTGATCGTTCCCTGGAGGACCGGTAGTAGTTTCCGATGCACATCTGGGGGCATTCTGTAATCTGTGCACTATCAGGGTGTTAATGAAACTCAGAAATTGCATCGGTATTGAATACAACAGTCACCATGCGCACTTTCCTCCATGGGAGTAATGTCTCAAACAGTCTACGCTTTGATCGTTCCCTGGAAGACCAGTAGTAGTTTCCGATGCACATCTGGGGGCATTCTGTAATCTGTAAACTATCAAAGTGTTGTTCAAACACAGAAATTGCATCGAGATTGAATACAACAGCAACCATGCGCACTTTCCTCCATGGGAGTAATGTCTCAAATAGTCAACGCTTTCATCCTTCCCTGGAAGACCAGTAGTAGTTTCCGATGCGCATCAGGAGGCATTCTGTAATCTGTGGACTATCTGAGTGTTGATGAAACACAGAAATTGCATCGCGATTGAATACAACAGTCACCATCCGCACTTTCCTCCATGGGAGTAATGTCTCAAACAGTCTACGCTTTGATCGTTCCCTGGAAGACCAGTAGTAGTTTCCGATGCACATCTGGTGGCATTCTGTAATCTGTGTAGTATCTGAGTGTTGATGAAACACAGAGATTGCATCGGGATTGAATACAGCAGTCACCATGCGCACTTTCCTCCACGGGAGTAATGTCTCAAACAGTCTACGCTTTGATAGTAACCTGGAAGACCAGTAGTAGTTTCCGTTGCACATCTGGATGCATTCTGCAATCTGTGGACTATCAGAGTGTTGTTGAAGCACAGAAATTGCATCGGGAATCAATACAACAGTCACCATGCGCACTTTCCCCTATGGGAGTAATGTCTCAATCAGTATACGCTTTGATCGTTGCCTCCAAGACCAGTAGTAGTTTCCGATGCACATCCGGAGGCATTCTGTAATCTGTGGACTATCAGAGTGTTGATGAAACATAGAAGTTGCGTCGGGATTGAATACAACAGTCACCATGCGCACTTCCTCCATGGGAGTAATGTCTCAAACAGTCTATTCTTTGATAATTTCCTGGAAGACAAGTAGTAGTTTCCGACGCACATCTGGAGGCATTATGTAATCTGTGGACCTTCAAAGTGTTGTTAAAACACAGAAATTGCATCTTGATTGAATTCCACAGTCACCATGCGCACTTTCCTCCGTGGGAGTAATGTCTCAATCAGTCTACGGTTTGATAGTAACCTGGAAGACCATTAGTAGTTTCCGTTGCACATCTGGAGGCATTCTGTAATCTGTGGACCTTCAATGTGTTGATGAAACACAGAAATTGCCTCGGTATTGAATACAACAGTCACCATGCGCACTTTCCTGCATTTGAGTGATGTCTCAAAAAGCCTACGCTTTGATCGTTCCCTGGAACACCAGTAGTAGTCTCCGATGCACATCTGTTGTCGTTCTGTAATCTGTGGACTTTCAGAGTGTTGATGAAACACAGAAATTGCATCGGGATTGAATTCAACAGTCACCATGCGAACTTTCCTCCATGGGAGTAATGTCTCAAATATTCTACGAATTGCTCGTTCCCTGGAGGACCGGTAGTAGTTTCCGATGCACATCTGGGGGCATTCTGTAATCTGTGCACTATCAGAGTGTTAATGAAACTCAGAAATTGCATCGGTATTGAATACAACAGTCACCATGCGCACTTTCCTCCATGGGAGTAATGTCTCAAACAGTCTACGCTTTGATCGTTCCCTGGAAGACCAGTAGTAGTTTCCGATGCACATCTGGGGGCATTCTGTAATCTGTAAACTATCAAAGTGTTGTTCAAACACAGAAATTTCATCGAGATTGAATACAACAGTAACCATGCGCACTTTCCTCCATGGGAGTAATGTCTCAAATAGTCAACGCTTTCATCCTTCCCTGGAAGACCAGTAGTAGTTTCCGATGCACATCAGGAGGCATTCTGTAATCTGTGGACTATCTGAGTGTTGATGAAACACAGAAATTGCATCGCGATTGAATACAACAGTCACCATGCGCACTTTCCTCCATGGGAGTAATGTCTCAAACAGTCTACGCTTTGATCGTTCCCTGGAAGACCAGTAGTAGTTTCCGATGCACATCTGGTGGCATTCTGTAATCTGTGTAGTATCAGAGTGTTGATGAAACACAGAGATTGCATCGGGATTGAATACAGCAGTGACCATGCGCACTTTCCTCCACGGGAGTAATGTCTCAAACAGTCTACGCTTTGATAGTAACCTGGAAGACCAGTAGTAGTTTCCGTTGCACATCTGGATGCATTCTGCAATCTGTGGACTATCAGAGTGTTGTTGAAGCACAGAAATTGCATCGGGAATCAATACAACAGTCACCATGCGCACTTTCCCCTATGGGAGTAATGTCTCAATCAGTATACGCTTTGATCGTTGCCTCCAAGACCAGTAGTAGTTTCCGATGCACATCCGGAGGCATTCTGTAATCTGTGGACTATCAGAGTGTTGATGAAACATAGAAGTTGCGTCGGGATTGAATACAACAGTCACCATGCACACTTCCTCCATGGGAGTAATGTCTCAAACAGTCTATTCTTTGATAATTTCCTGGAAGACAAGTAGTAGTTTCCGACGCACATCTGGAGGCATTCTGTAATCTGTGGACCTTCAAAGTGTTGTTAAAACACAGAAATTGCATCTTGATTGAATACCACAGTCACCATGCGCACTTTCCTCCGTGGGAGTAATGTCTCAATCAGTCTACGGTTTGATAGTAACCTGGAAGACCATTAGTAGTTTCCGTTGCACATCTGGAGGCATTCTGTAATCTGTGGACCTTCAATGTGTTGATGAAACACAGAAATTGCCTCGGTATTGAATACAACAGTCACCATGCGCACTTTCCTGCATTTGAGTGATGTCTCAAAAAGCCTACGCTTTGATCGTTCCCTGGAACACCAGTAGTAGTCTCCGATGCACATCTGTTGTCATTCTGTAATCTGTGGACTTTCAGAGTGTTGATGAAACACAGAAATTGCATCGGGATTGAATTCAACAGTCACCATGCGAACTTTCCTCCATGGGAGTAATGTCTCAAATATTCTACGAATTGCTCGTTCCCTGGAGGACCAGTAGTAGTTTCCGATGCACATGTGGAGGCATACTGTAATCTGAGTAACATCAGAGTGTTGATAAAACATAGAAATGGCATTGGGATGGAATACAACAGTCACCATGCCTACTTTCCTCCATGGGAGTAATGTCTCAAACAGTATACGATTTTATCGTTCCCTGGAAGACCATTAGTAGTTTCCGATGCTCATCTGGTTGAATCCAGTAATCTGTATACTATCAGAGTGTTGATGAAACACCGAAATTGCATCGGTATTGAATACAACAGTCACCATGCGCACTTTCCTCCACGGGAGTAATGTCTCAAACAGTCTACGATTTAATCGTTCCCTGGAAAACCAGTAGTAGTTTCCGATGCACATCTGGGGGCATTCTGTAAACTGTGGACTATCAGAGTGTTGTTGAAACACAGAAATTGCATCAGGACTGAATAAAACAGTCACCATGCGCACTTTCCTCCATGGGAGTAATGTCTCAAACAGTCTACGCTTTGATCGTTCCCTGGAGGACCAGTAGGAGTTTCCGATGCACATGTTGAGGCATACTGTAATCTGAGGAACCTCCGAGTGTTGATAAAACATAGAAATTTCATCGGGATGGAATACAACAGTCACCATGCGCACTTTCCTCCATGGAAGTAATGTCTCAAACAGTCTACGCTTTGATCGTTCCCTAGAAAACCAGTAGAAGTTTCCGATGCACATCTGGGGGCATTCTGTAATCTGTTGACTATCAGAGTGTTGTTGAAACACAGAAATTGCATCGGGATGGAATACAACAGTCACCATGGTTACTTTCCTCCATGGGAGTAATGTCTCAAAAAGCCTACGCTTTGATCGTTCCCTGGAAGACCAGTAGTAGTTTCCGATGCACATCTGGAGGCATTCTGTAATCTGTGGACTATCAGAGTGTTGGTGAAACACAGAAATTGCATCGGGATTGAATACAACATACACCGTGCGCAGTTTCCTCCATGGGAGTAATGTCTCAAACAGTGTACTCTTTGATCGTTCCTGGACTACCATTAGTAGAGTCCGATGCACATCTGAAGGCATTCTGTAATCTGTGGACTATCAGAGTGTTGTTGAAACACAGAAATTGCATCAGGGTTGAATACAACAGTCATCATGCGCAGTTTCCTATATGGGAGTAATGTCTCAAACAGTCTACGCTTTGATCGTCTCCTGGAAGACCAGAAGTAGTTTCCGATGCACATCTGGAGGCATTCTGTAATCTGTGGACCTTCCAAGTGTTGATGAAACACAGTAATTGCCTCGGGATTGAATACAACAGTCACCATGCGCACTTTCCTCCATGGGAGTAGTGTCTCAAACAGTCTACGCTTTGATCGTTCCCTGGAAGACCGGTAGTAGTTTCCGATGCACATCTGGGGGCATTCTGTAATCTGTGGACTACCAGAGTGTTAATGAAACTCAGAAATTGCTTCGGGATTGAATACAACATGCACCATGTGGACTTTTCTCCAGGGGAGTAATGTCTCAAACTGTCTACGCTTTGATCGTTCCCTGCAAGACCTGTAGTAGTTTCCGATGCACATCTGGATGCATTCTGCAATCTGTGGACTATCAGAGTGTTGTAGAAACGCAGAAATTGCATCGGGATTGAATACAACAGTCACCATGCGCACTTTCCTCCATGGGAGTAATGTCTCAAAAAGCCTACGCTTTGATTGTTCCCTGGTATACCAGTAGTAGTTTCCGATGCACATCTGGAGGCATTCTGTAATATGTGGACTATCAGAGTGTTGATGAAACACAGAAATTGCATCGGGATTGAATACAACAGTCACCATGCGCAATTCCTCCATGGGAGTAATATCTCAAACAGTCTACGCTCTGATCGTTCCCTGGAAGACCAGTAGTAGTTTCCGATGCACATCTGGAGGCATTCTGTAATCTGTGGACTATAAGAGTGTTGTTGAAACACAGAAAATGCATCGGGATTGAATACAACTGTCACCATGAACACTTTCCTCCATGGGAGTAATGTCTCAAAGAGTCTACGCTTTCATCCTTCCCTGGAAGACCAGTAGTAGTTTCCGATGCACATCAGGAGGCATTCTGTAATCTGTGGACTATCTGAGTGATGATGAAACACAGAAATTGCATCGCGATTGAATACAACAGTCACCATGCGCACTTTCCTCCATGGGAGTAATGTCTCGAACAGTCTACGCTTAGATCGTGCCCTGGAAGACCAGTAGTAGTTTCCGATGCACATCAGTAGGCATTCTGTAATCTGTGGACTATTTGAGTGTTGATGAAACACAGAAATTGCATCGGGATTGAATACAACAGTCACCATGCGCACTTTCCTCCATGGGAGTAATGTCTCAAACAGTCTACGCTTTGATCGTTCCCTGGAGGACCAGTAGTAGTTTCCGATGCACATGTGGAGGCATACTGTAATCTGAGGAACATCAGAGTGTTGATAAAAATAGAAATTGCATCGTGATGGAATGCAACAGTCACCATGCTTCCTCCATGGGAGTAATGTCTCAAACAGTCTACGATTTTATCGTTCCCTGGAAGACCAGTAGTAGTTTCCGATGCTCATCTGGTGGAATCCTGTAATCTGTAGACTATCAGAGTGTTGATGAAACACCGAAATTGCTTCGGTATTGAATACAACAGTCACCATGCGCACTTTCCTCCATGGGAGTATTGTCTCAAACAGTCTACGCTTTGATCGTTCCCTCTAAGCTCAGTAGTAGTTTTCGTATGCACATCTGGATGCATTCTGCAATCTGTGGACTATCAGAGTGTTGTAGAAACAAAAAAATTGCATCGGGATTGAATACAACAGTCACCATGCGCACTTTCCTCCATGGGAGTAATGTCTCAAAAAGCCTACGATTTGATCGTTCCCTGGAAGAATAGTAGTAGTTTCCGATGCACATCTGGAGGCATTCTGTAATATGTGGACTATCAGAGTGTTGATGAAACACAGAAATTGCATCGGGATTGAATACAACAGTCACCATGCGCACTTTCCTCCATGGGAGTAATGTCTCAAACAGTCTGCGCTTTGATCGTTCCCTGGAAGACCAGTAGTAGTTTCCGATGCACATCTGGAGGCAGTCAGTAATCTGTGGACCTTCAATGTGTTGATGAAACACAGAAATTGCCTCGGGATTGAATACAACAGTCACCATGCGCACTTTACTCCATGGGAGTAATGTCTCAAACAGTCTACGCTTTGATCGTTCCCTGGAAGACCTGTAGTAGTTTCAGATGCACATCTGATCTCATTCTGTAATCTGTGGACTATCAGAGTGTTAATGAAACTCAGAAATTGCATCGGGATTGAATACAACATGCACCATGTGGACTTTTCTCCAGGGGAGTAATGTCTCAAACAGTCTACGCTTTGATCGTTCCCTGCAAGACCTGTAGTAGTTTCCGATGAACATCTGGATGCATTCTGCAATCTGTGGACTATCAGAGTGTTGTAGAAACGCAGAAATTGCATCGGGATTGAATACAACAGTCACCATGCGCACTTTCTTCCATGGGAGTAATGTCTCAAAAAGCCTACGCTTTGATCGTTCCCTGGAATACCAGTAGTAGTTTCCGATGCACATCTGGAGGCATTCTGTAATATGAGGACTATCAGAGTGTGGATGAAACACAGAAATTGCATCGGGATTGAATACAACAGTCACCATGCGCAATTTCCTCCATGGGAGTAATGTCTCAAACAGTCTACGCTCTGATCGTTCTCTGGAAGACCAGTAGTAGTTTCCGATGCACATCTGGAGGCATTCTGTAATCTGTGGACTATTAGAGTGTTGTTGAAACACAAGAAAATGCATCGGGATTGAATACAACTGTCACCATGAACACTTTCCTCCATGGGAGTAATGTCTCAAAGAGTCTACGGTTTCATCCTTCCCTGGAAGACCAGTAGTAGTTTCCGATGCACATCAGGAGGCATTCTGTAATCTGTGGACTATCTGAGTGTGGATGAAACACAGAAATTGCATCGCGATTGAATACAACAGTCACCATGCTTACTTTCCTCCATGGGAGTAATGTCTCAAACAGTCTACGCTTTGATCGTATCTGGAAAACCAGTAGTAGCTTTCGATGCACATCTGGGGGCATTCTGTAATCTGTGGACTATCAGAGTGTTGTGGAAACACAGAAATTGCATCGGGATTGAATACAACAGTCACCATGCGCACTTTCTTCCATGGGAGTAATGTCTCACACAGTCTACGCTTTGATCGTTCCCTGGAAGACCAGTAGTAGTTTCCGATGCACATCTGGAGGCAGTCTGTAATCTGTGGACCTACAAAGTGTTGATGAAACACAGAAATTGCCTCGGGATTGAATACAACAGTCACCATGCGCACTTTACTCCATGGGAGTAATGTCTCAAACAGTTTACGCTTTGATTGTTCCCTGGAACACCAGTAGTAGTCTCCGATGCACATCTGTTGTCATTCTGTAATCTGTGGACTTTCAGAGTGTTGATGAAACACAGAAATTGCATCGGGATTGAATTCAACAGTCACCATGCGAACTTTCCTCCATGGGAGTAATGTCTCAAATATTCTACGCATTGCTCGTTCCCTGGAGGACCAGGAGTAGTTTCCGATGCACATGTGGAGGCATACTGTAATCTGAGTAACATCAGAGTGTTGATAAGACATAGAAATTGCATTGGGATGGAATACAACAGTCACCATGCCTACTTTACTCCATGGGAGTAATGTCTCAAACAGTATACGATTTTATCGTTCCCTGGAAGACCAGTAGTAGTTTCCGATGCTCATCTGGTGGAATCCAGTAATCTGTAGACTATCAGAGTGTTGATGAAACACCGAAATTGCATCGGTATTGAATACAACAGTCACCATGCGCACTTTCCTCCACGGGAGTAATATCTCAAACAGTCTACGTTTTAATCGTTCCCTGGAAAACCAGTAGTAGTTTCCGATGCACATCTGGGGGCATTATGTAATCTGTGGACTATCAGAGTGTTGTTGAAACACAGAAATTGCATCGCGATTGAAAACAACAGTCACCATGCGCACTTTCCTCCATGGGAGGAATGTCTCAAACAGTCTACGCTTTGATCGTTCCCTGGAGGACCAGTAGTAGTTTCCGATGCACATGTGGAGGCATACTGTAATCTGAGGAACATCAGAGTGCTGATAAAAATAGAAATTGCATCGGGATGGAATACAACAGTCACCATGCTTCCTCTATGGGAGTAATGTCTCAAACAGTCTACGATTTTATCGTTCCCTGGAAGACCAGTAGTAGTTTCCGATGCTCATCTGGTGGAATCCTGTAATCTGTAGACTATCTGAGTGTTGATGAAACACCGAAATTGCATCGGTATTGAATACAACAGTCACCATGCTTACTTTCCTCCATGGGAGTAATGTCTCAAACAGTCTACGCTTTGATCGTTTCTGGAAAACCAGTAGTAGCTTTCGATGCACATCTGTTGGCATTCGGTAATCTGTGGACTATCGGAGTGTTGTGGAAACACAGAAATTGCATCGGGATTGAATACAACAGTCACCATGCGCACTTTCTTCCATGGGAGTAATGTCTCAAACAGTCTACGCTTTGATCGTTCCCTGGAAGACCAGTAGTAGTTTCCGATGCACATCTGGAGGCAGTCTGTAATCTGTGGACCTTCAAAGTGTTGATGAAACACAGAAATTGCCTCGGGATTGAATACAACAGTCACCATGCGCACTTTACTCCATGGGAGTAATGTCTCAAACAGTTTACGCTTTGATCGTTCCCTGGAACACCAGTAGTAGTCTCCGATGCACATCTGCTGTCATTCTGTAATCTGTGGACTTTCAGAGTGTTGATGAAACACAGAAATTGCATCGGGATTGAATTCAACAGTCACCATGAGAACTTTCCTCCATGGGAGTAATGTCTCAAATATTCTACGCATTGCTCGTTCCCTGGAGGACCAGTAGTAGTTTCCGATGCACATGTGGAGGCATACTGTAATCTGAGTAACATCAGAGTGTTGATAAAACATAGAAATTGCATTGGGATGGAATACAACAGTCACCATGCCTACTTTCCTCCATGGGAGTAATGTCTCAAACAGTATACGATTTTATCGTTCCCTGGAAGACCAGTAGTAGTTTCCGATGCTCATCTGGTGGAATCCAGTAATCTGTAGACTATCAGAGTGTTGATGAAACACCGAAATTGCATCGGTATTGAATGCAACAGTCACCATACGCACTTTCCTCCACGGTAGTAATGTCTCAAACAGTCTACGATTTAATCGTTCCCTGGAAAACCAGTAGTAGTTTCCGATGCACATCTGGGGGCATTCTGTAATCTGTGGACTATCAGAGTGTTGTTGAAACACAGAAATTGCATCAGGACTGAATACAACAGTCACCATTTGCACTTTCCTCCATGGGAGTAATGTCTCAAACAGTCTACGCTTTGATCGTTCCCTGGAGGACCAGTAGTTAGTTTCCGATGCACATGTGGAGGCATACTGTAATCTGAGGAACATCAGAGTGTTGATAAAACATAGAAATTGCATCGGGATGGAATACAACAGTCACCATGCGCACTTTCCTCCATGGAAGTAATGTCTCAAACAGTCTACGCTTTGATCGTTCCCTAGAAAACCAGTAGAAGTTTCCGATGCACATCTGGGGGCATTCTGCAATCTGTTGACTATCAGAGTGTTGTTGAAACACAGAAATTGCATCGGGATGGAATACAACAGTCACCATGCGCACTTTCCTCCATGGGAGTAATGTCTCAAAAAGCCTACGCTTTGATCGTTCCCTGGAAGACCAGTAGTAGTTTCCGATGCACATCTGGAGGCATTCTGTAATCTGTGGACTATCAGAGTGTTGGTGAAACACAGAAATTGCATCGGCATTGAATACAACATACACCGTGCGCAGTTTCCTCCATGGGAGTAATGTCTCAAACAGTGTACTCTTTGATCATTCCCTGGAATACCATTAGTAGAGTCCGATGCACATCTGAAGGCATTCTGTAATCTGTGGACTATCAGAGTGTTGTTGAAACACAGAAATTGCATCAGGGTTGAATACAACAGTCATCATGCGCAGTTTCCTATATGGGAGTAATGTCTCAAACAGTCTACGCTTTGATCGTCTGCTGGAAGACCAGTAGTAGTTTCCGATGCACATCTGGAGGCATTCTGTAATCTGTGGACCTCCCAAGTGTTGATGAAACACAGTAATTGCCTCGGGATTGAATACAACAGTCACCATGCGCACTTTCCTCCATGGGAGTAATGTCTCAAACAGTCTACGCTTTGATCGTTCCCTGGCAGACAGGTAGTAGTTTCCGATGCACAATTGAGGGCATTCTGTAATCTGTGGACTACCAGAGTGTTAATGAAACTCAGAAATTGCATCGGGATTGAATACAACATGCACCATGTGGACTTTTCTCAAGGGGAGTAATGTCTCAAACTGTCTACGCTTTGATCGTTCCCTGCAAGACCTGTAATAGTTTCCGATGCACATCTGGATGCATTCTGCAATCTGTGGACTATCAGAGTGTTGAAGAAACGCCGAAATTGCATCGGGATTGAATACAACAGTCACCATTCGCACTTTCCTCCATGGGAGTAATGTCTCAAAAAGCCTACGCTTTGATTGTTCCCTGGTATACCAGTAGTAGTTTCCGATGCACATTTGGAGGCATTCTGTAATATGTGGACTATCAGAGTGTTGATGAAACACAGAAATTGCATCGGGATTGAATACAACAGTCACCATGCGCGATTCCTCCATGGGAGTAATATCTCAAACAGTCTACGCTCTGATCGTTCCCTGGAAGACCAGTAGTAGTTTCCGATGCACATCTGGAGGCATTCTGTAATCTGTGGACTATTAGAGTGTTGTTGAAACACAGAAAATGCATCGGGATTGAATACAACTGTCACCATGAACACTTTCCTCCATAGGAGTAATGTCTCAAAGAGTCTACGCTTTCATCCTTCCCTGGAAGACCAGTAGTTGTTTCCGATGCACATCAGGAGGCAATCTGTAATCTGTGGACTATCTGAGTGATGATGAAACACAGAAATTGCATCGCGATTCAATACAACAGTCACCATGCGCACTTTCCTCCATGGGAGTAATGTCTCGAACAGTCTACGCTTAGATCGTGCCCTGGAAGACCAGTAGTAGTTTCCGATGCACATCAGTAGGCATTCTGTAATCTGTGGACTATCTGAGTGTTGATGAAACACAGAAATTGCATCGGGATTGAATGCAACAGACACCATGCGCACTTTCCTCCATGCGAGTAATGTCTCAAACAGTCTACGCTTTGATCGTTCCCTGGAGGACCAGTAGTAGTTTCCGATGCACATGTGGAGGCATACTGTAATCTGAGGAACATCAGAGTGTTGATAAAAATAGAAATTGCATCGGGATGGAATACAACAGTCACCATGCTTCCTCCATGGGAGTAATGTCTCAAACAGTCTACGATTTTATCGTTCCCTGGAAGACCAGTAGTAGTTTCCGATGCTCATCTGGTGGAATCCTGTAATCTGTAGACTATCAGAGTGTTGATGAAACACCGAAATTGCATCGGTATTGAATACAACAGTCACCATGCGCACTTTCCTCCATGGGAGTAATGTCTCAAACAGTCTACGCTTTGATCGTTCCCTGGAGGACCAGTAGTAGTTTCCGATGCACATCTGGAGGCAGTCTGTAATCTGTGGACCTTCAAAGTGTTGATGAAACACAGAAATTGCCTCGGGATTGAATACAACAGTCACCATGCGCACTTTACTCCATGGGAGTAATGTCTCAAACAGTTTACGCTTTGATCGTTCCCTGGAAGACCTGTAGTAGTTTCAGATGCACATCTGATCTAATTCTGTAATCTGTGGACTATCAGAGTGTTAATGAAACTCAGAAATTGCATCGGGATTGAATACAACATGCACCATGTGGACTTTTCTCCAGGGGAGTAATGTCTCAAACAGTCTACGCTTTGATCGTTCCCTGCAAGACCAGTAGTAGTTTCCGATGAACATCTGGATGCATTCTGCAATCTGTGGACTATCAGAGTGTTGTAGAAACGCAGAAATTGCATCGGGATTGAATACAACAGTCACCGTGCGCACTTTCCTCCATGGGAGTAATGTCTCAAAAAGCCTACGCTTTGATCGTTCCCTGGAATACCAGTAGTAGTTTCCGATGCACATCTGGAGGCATTCTGTAATATGTGGACTATCAGAGTGTTGATGAAACACAGAAATTGCATCGGGATTGAATACAACAGTCACCATGCGCAATTTCCTCCATGGGAGTAATGTCTCAAACAGTCTACGCTCTGATCGTTCTCTGGAAGACCAGTACTAGTTTCCGATGCACATCTGGAGGCATTCTGTAATCTGTGGACTATTAGAGTGTTGTTGAAACACAGAAAATGCATCGTGATTGAATACAACTGTCACCATGAACACTTTCCTCCATGGGAGTAATGTCTCAAAGAGTCTACGCTTTCATCCTTCCCTGGAAGACCAGTAGTAGTTTCCGATGCACATCAGGAGGCATTCTGTAATCTGTGGACTATCTGAGTGTTGATGAAACACAGAAATTGCATCGCGATTGAATACAACAGTCACCATGCGCACTCTCCTCCATGGGAGGAATGTCTCAAACAGTCTACGCTTTGATCGTTCCCTGGAGGACCAGTAGTAGTTTCCGATGCACATGTGGAGGCATACTGTAATCTGAGGAACATCAGAGTGTTGATAAAAATAGAAATTGCATCGGGATGGATTACAACAGTCACCATGCTTCCTCTATGGGAGTAATGTCTCAAACAGTCTACGATTTTATCGTTCCCTGGAAGACCAGTAGTAGTTTCCGATGCTCATCTGGTGGAATCCTGTAATCTGTAGACTATCAGAGTGTTGATGAAACACCGAAATTGCATCGGTATTGAATACAACAGTCACCATGCTTACTTTCCTCCATGGGAGTAATGTCTCAAACAGTCTACGCTTTGATCGTTCCTGGAAAACCAGTAGTAGCTTCCGATGCACATCTGGGGGCATTCTGTAATCTGTGGACTATCAGAGTGTTGTGGAAACACAGAAATTGCATCGGGATTGAATACAACAGTCGCCATGCGCACTTTCTTCCATGGGAGTAATGTTTCAAACAGTCTACGCTTTGATCGTTCCCTGGAAGACCAGTAGTAGTTTCCGATGCACATCTGGAGGCAGTCTGTAATCTGTGGACCTTCAAAGTGTTGATGAAACACAGAAATTGCCTCGGGATTGAATACAACAGTCACCATGCGCACTTTACTCCATGGGAGTAATGTCTCAAACAGTTTACGCTTTGATCGTTCCCTGGAAGACCTGTAGTAGTTTCAGATGCACATCTGATCTCATTCTGTAATCTGTGGACTATCAGAGTGTTAATGAAACTCAGAAATTGCATCGGGATTGAATACAACATGCACCATGTGGACTTTTCTCCATGGGAGTAATGTCTCAAAAAGCCTACGCTTTGATCGTTCCCTGGAATACCAGTAGTAGTTTCCGATGCACATCTGGAGGCATTCTGTAATATGTGGACTATCAGAGTGTTGATGAAACAAAGAAATTGCATCGGGATTGAATACAACAGTCACCATGCGCAATTTCCTCCATGGGAGTAATGTCTCAAACAGTCTACGCTCTGATCGTTCTCTGGAAGACCAGTAGTAGTTTCCGATGCACATCTGGAGGCATTCTGTAATCTGTGGACTATTAGAGTGTTGTTGAAACACAGAAAATGCATCGGGATTGAATACAACAGTCACCATGCGCACTTTCCTCCATGGGAGTAATGTCTCAAACAGTCTACGCTTTGATCGTTCCCTGGAAGCCCAGTAGTAGTTTTCGATGCACATCTGGATGCATTCTGCAATCTGCGTACTATCAGAGTGTTGTAGAAACACAAAAATTGCATCGGGATTGAATACAACAGTCACCATGCGCACTTTCCTCCATGGGAGTAATGTCTCAAAAAGCCTACGATTTGATCGTTCCCTGGATGAATAGTAGTAGTTTCCGATGCACATCTGGAGGCATTCTGTAATATGTGGACTATCAGAGTGTTGATGAAACACAGAAATTGCATCGGGATTGATAACAACAGTCACCATGCGCCCTTTCCTCCATGGGAGTAATGTCTCAAACAGTCTACGCTTTGATCGTTCCCTGGAAGACCAGTAGTAGTTTCCGATGCACATCTGGAGGCAGTCTGTAATCTGTGGACCTTCAAAGTGTTGATGAAACACAGAAATTGCCTCGGGATTGAATACAACAGTCACCATGCGCACTTTACTCCATGGGAGTAATGTCTCAAACAGTTTACGCTTTGATCGTTCCCTGGAAGACCTGTAGTAGTTTCAGATGCACATCTGATCTCATTCTGTAATCTGTGGACTATCAGAGTGTTAATGACACTCAGAAATTGCATCGGGATTGAATACAACATGCACCATGTGGACTTTTCTCCAGGGGAGTAATGTCTCAAACAGTCTACGCTTTGATCGTTCCCTGCAAGACCTGTAGTAGTTTCCGATGAACATCTGGATGCATTCTGCAATCTGTGGACTATCAGAGTGTTGTAGAAACGCAGAAATTGCATAGGGATTGAATACAACATTCACCATGCGCACTTTCCTCCATGGGAGTAATGTCTCAAAAAGCCTACGCTTTGATCGTTCCCTGGAATACCAGTAGTAGTTTCCGATGCACATCTGGAGGCATTCTGTAATATGTGGACTATCAGAGTGTTGATGAAACACAGAAATTGCATCGGGATTGATAACAACAGTCACCATGCGCCCTTTCCTCCATGGGAGTAATGTCTCAAACAGTCTACGCTTTGATCGTTCCCTGGAAGACCAGTAGTAGTTTCCGATGCACATCTGGAGGCAGTCTGTAATCTGTGGACCTTCAAAGTGTTGATGAAACACAGAAATTGCCTCGGGATTGAATACAACAGTCACCATGCGCACTTTACTCCATGGGAGTAATGTCTCAAACAGTTTAAGCTTTGATCGTTCCCTGGAAGACCTGTAGTAGTTTCAGATCCACATCTGATCTCATTCTGTAATCTGTGGACTATCAGAGTGTTAATGAAACTCAGAAATTGCATCGGGATTGAATACAACATGCACCATGTGGACTTTTCTCCATGGGAGTAATGTCTCAAAAAGCCTACGCTTTGATCGTTCCCTGGAATACCAGTAGTAGTTTCCGATGCACATCTGGAGGCATTCTGTAATATGTGGACTATCAGAGTGTTGATGAAACAAAGAAATTGCATCGGGATTGAATACAACAGTCACCATGCGCAATTTCCTCCATGGGAGTAATGTCTCAAACAGTCTACGCTCTGATCGTTCTCTGGAAGACCAGTAGTAGTTTCCGATGCACATCTGGAGGCATTCTGTAATCTGTGGACTATTAGAGTGTTGTTGAAACACAGAAAATGCATCGGGATTGAATACAACAGTCACCATGCGCACTTTCCTCCATGGGAGTAATGTCTCAAACAGTCTACGCTTTGATCGTTCCCTGGAAGCCCAGTAGTAGTTTTCGATGCACATCTGGATGCATTCTGCAATCTGCGTACTATCAGAGTGTTGTAGAAACACAAAAATTGCATCGGGATTGAATACAACAGTCACCATGCGCACTTTCCTCCATGGGAGTAATGTCTCAAAAAGCCTACGATTTGATCGTTCCCTGGATGAATAGTAGTAGTTTCCGATGCACATCTGGAGGCATTCTGTAATATGTGGACTATCAGAGTGTTGATGAAACACAGAAATTGCATCGGGATTGATAACAACAGTCACCATGCGCCCTTTCCTCCATGGGAGTAATGTCTCAAACAGTCTACGCTTTGATCGTTCCCTGGAAGACCAGTAGTAGTTTCCGATGCACATCTGGAGGCAGTCTGTAATCTGTGGACCTTCAAAGTGTTGATGAAACACAGAAATTGCCTCGGGATTGAATACAACAGTCACCATGCGCACTTTACTCCATGGGAGTAATGTCTCAAACAGTTTACGCTTTGATCGTTCCCTGGAAGACCTGTAGTAGTTTCAGATGCACATCTGATCTCATTCTGTAATCTGTGGACTATCAGAGTGTTAATGACACTCAGAAATTGCATCGGGATTGAATACAACATGCACCATGTGGACTTTTCTCCAGGGGAGTAATGTCTCAAACAGTCTACGCTTTGATCGTTCCCTGCAAGACCTGTAGTAGTTTCCGATGAACATCTGGATGCATTCTGCAATCTGTGGACTATCAGAGTGTTGTAGAAACGCAGAAATTGCATAGGGATTGAATACAACATTCACCATGCGCACTTTCCTCCATGGGAGTAATGTCTCAAAAAGCCTACGCTTTGATCGTTCCCTGGAATACCAGTAGTAGTTTCCGATGCACATCTGGAGGCATTCTGTAATATGTGGACTATCAGAGTGTTGATGAAACACAGAAATTGCATCGGGATTGAATACAACAGTCACCATGCGCAATTTCCTCCATGGGAGTAATGTCTCAAACAGTCTACGCTCTGATCGTTCTCTGGAAGACCAGTAGTAGTTTCCGATGCACATCTGGAGGCATTCTGTAATCTGTGGACTATTAGAGTGTTGTTGAAACACAGAAAATGCATCGGGATTGAATACAACTGTCACCATGAACACTTTCCTCCATGGGAGTAATGTCTCAAAGAGTCTACGCTTTCATCCTTCCCTGGAAGACCAGTAGTAGTTTCCGATGCACATCAGGAGGCATTCTGTAATCTGTGGACTATCTGAGTGTTGATGAAACACAGAAATTGCATCGCGATTGAATACAACAGTCACCATGCGCACTTTCCTCCATGGGAGGAATGTCTCAAACAGTCTACGCTTTGATCGTTCTCTGGAGGACCAGTAGTAGTTTCCGATGCACATGTGGAAGCATACTGTAATCTGAGGAACATCAGAGTGTTGATAAAGATAGAAATTGCATCGGGATGGAATACAACAGTCACCATGCTTCCTCTATGGGAGTAATGTCTCTAACAGTCTACGCTTTGATCGTTCCCTGGAAGACCGGTAGTAGTTTCCGATGCACATCTGGGGGCATTCTGTAATCTGTGCACTATCAGAGTGGTAATGAAACTTAGAAATTGCATCGGTATTGAATACAACAGTCACCATGCGCACTTTCCTCCACGGGAGTAATGTCTCAAACAGTCTACGATTTAATCGTTCCCTGGAAAACCAGTAGTAGTTTCCGATGCACATCTGGGGGCATTCTGTAATCTGTGGACTATCAGAGTGTTGCTGAAACACAGAAAATGCATCGGGATTGAATACAACAGTCACCATGAACACTTTCCTATATGGGAGTAATGTCTCAATCAGTCTACGCTTTGATCGTTTCCTGGAAGACAAGCAATAGTTTCCGATGCACATCTGGAGGCCCTCAGTAATCTGTGCACCTTCAAAGTGTTGATGAAACACAGTAATTGCCTCGGGATTGAATACAACAGTCACCATGCACACTTTCATCCATGGGAGTAATGTCTCAAAAATTTACGATTAGATCGTTCCCTGCAAGACCAGTAGTAGTTTCAGATGCACATCTGGCCTCATTCTGTAATCTGTGGACTATCAGAGTGTTAATGAGACTCAGCAATTGCATTGGGATTAAATAGAACAGTCACCATGCGCACTTTCCTCCATGGAAGTAATGTCTCAAACAGTCTACGCTTTGATCGTTCCCTGCAAGTCCAGTAGTAGTTTCCGATGCACATCTGAATGCATTCTGCAATCTGTGGACTATCAGAGTGTTGTAGAATCACAGAAATTGCATCGGGATTGAATACAACAGTCACCATGCGCACATTCCTTCATGGGAGTAATGTCTCAAACAGTCTACGCTTTGATCGTTCCCTGCAAGTCCAGTAGTAGTTTCCGATGCACATCTGAATGCATTCTGCAATCTGTGGACTATCAGAGTGTTGTAGAATCACAGAAATTGCATCGCGATTGAATACAACAGTCACCATGCGCACTTTCCTCCATGGGAGGAATGTCTCAAACAGTCTACGTTTTGATCGTTCCCTGGAGGACCAGTAGTAGTTTCCGATGCACATGTGGAGGCATACTGTAATCTGAGGAACATCAGAGTGTTGATAAAAATAGAAATTGCATCGGGATGGAATACAACAGTCACCATGCTTTCTCTATGGGAGTAATGTCTGAAACAGTCTACGATTTTATCGTTCCCTGGAAGACCAGTAGTAGTTTCCGATGCTCATCTGGTGGAATCCTGTAATCTGTAGACTATCAGGGTGTTGATGAAACACCGAAATTGCATCGGTAATGAATACAACAGTCACCATGCTTACTTTCCTCCATGGGAGTAATGTCTCAAACAGTCTACGCTTTGATCGTTCCCTGGAAAACCAGTAGTAGTTTCCGATGCACATCTGGGGGCATTCTGTAATCTGTGCACTATCAGAGTGGTAATGAAACTCAGAAATTGCATCGGTATTGAATACAACAGTCACCATGTGCACTTTCCTCCATGGGAGTAATATCTCAAACAGTCTACGCTTTGATCATTCCCTGGAAGACCAGTAGTAGTTTCAGATGCACATCTGATCTCATTCTGTAATCTGTGGACTATCAGAGTGTTAATGAAATTCAGAAATTGCATCGTTATTGAATACAACATGCGCCATGTGGACTTTTCTCCATGGGAGTAATGTCTCAAACAGTCTACGCTTTGATCGTTCCCTGCAAGAACTGTAGTAGTTTCCGATGCACATCTCGAGGCATTCTGTAATCTGTGGACCTTCAAAGTGTTAATGAAACACAGAAATTGCATCGGGATTGAATACAACGGTCACCATGCGCAATTTTCCTCCATGGGAGTAATGTCTCAAACAGTCTAAGTTTTGATCGTTCCCTGGAAGACCAGTAGTAGTTTCCGATGCACGTCTGGAGGCATTCTGTAATCTGTGGACTATCAGAGTGTTGGTGAAACACAAATATTGCATTGGGATTGAATACAACAGTCACCATGCGCAATTTCCTCCATGGGAGTAATGTCTCAAACAGTCTACGCTCTGATCGTTCCCTGGAAGACCAGTAGTAGTTTCTGATGCACATCTGGAGGCATTCTGTAATCTGTGGAACTTCAAAGTGTTAATGAAACACAGAAATTGCATCGAGATTGAATACAACAGTCACCATGGGCACTTTCCTCCATGAGAGTAATGTCTCAAACAGTCTACGATCTGATCGTTCCCTGGAAGACCAGTAGTAGTTTCCGATGCACATCTGGAGGCATTCTGTAATCTGTGGACTATCAGAGGGTTGTTGAAACACAGAAAATGCATCGGGATTGAATACAACAGTCACCATGAACACTTTCCTATATGGGAGTTATGTCTCAAACAGTCTACGCTTTGATCGTTTCCTGGAAGACCAGTAATAGTTTCCGATTCACATCGGGAGGCATTCTGTAATCCGTGGACCTTCAAAGTGCTGATGAAACACAGAAATTGCATCGAGATTGAATACAACATTCACCATGCGCACTTTCCTCCATGGGAGTAATGTCTCAAAGAGTCTACGCTTTCATCATTCCCTGGAAGACAGTAGTAGTTTTCGATGCACATCAGGAGGCATTCTGTAATCTGTGGACTATCTGAGTGTTGATGAAACCCAGAAATTGCATCGCGATTGAATACAACAGTCACCATGCACACTTTCCTCCATGGGAGTAATGTCTCAAACAGTCTACGCTTTGATCGTTCCCTGGAGGACCAGTACTAGTTTCGATGCACATGTGGAGGCATACTGTAATCTGAGGAACATCAGAGTGTTGATAAAACATAGAAATTGCATCGGGATGGAATACAACAGTCACCATGCGCTCGTTCCTCCATGGGAGTAGTGTCTCAAACATTTTACGATTTGATCGTTCCCTGCAAGACCAGTAGTAGTTTCCGATGCACATCTGGGGGCATTCTGTTGTGTGTGGACCATCAGAGTGTTGATGAAACACAGAAATTGCATCGGGATTAAATACAACAGTCACCATGCACACTTTCCTCCGTGGGAGTAATGTCTCAAACAGTCTACGCTTAGATCATTCCCTGCAAAACCAGTAATAGTTTCCGATGCACATCTAGAGGCATTTTGTAATCTGTGGACTATCTGAGTGTTGTTGAAACACAGAAATTGCATCACGATTGAATACAACAGTCACCATGCGCAGTTTCCTCCATGGCAGTAATGTCTCAAACTGTCTACGCTCTGATCGTTCCCTGGAAGACCAGTAGTAGTTTCCGATGCACATCTGGAGGCATTCTGTAATCTGTAAACTATCAAAGTGTTGTTCAAACACAGAAATTGCATCGAGTATCAATACAACAGTCACCATGCGCACTTTCCTCAATGGGAGTAATGTCTCAAAAAGTCTACGCTTTCATCCTTCCCTGGAAGACCAGTAGTAGTTTCCGATGCACATCAGGAATCATTTTGTAATCTGTGGACTATCTGAGTGTTGATGAAACACAGAAATTGCATCGCGATTGAATACAACAGTCACCATGCGCACTTTAATCATTGGGAGTAATGTCTCAAACAGTCTACGCTTTGATCGTTCCCTGGAAGACCATTAGTAGCTTCCGATGCACATCTGGAGGCATTCTGTAATCTGTGGACTATCAGAGTGTTGTTGAAACACAGAAAATGCATCGGGATTGAATACAACAGTCACCATGAACACTTTCCTATATGCGAGTAATGTCTCAATCAGTCTACGCTTTGATCGTTTCCTGGAAGACCAGTAATAGTTTCCGATTCACATCGGGAGGCATTCTGTAATCCGTGGACCTTTAAAGTGTTGATGAAACACAGAAATTGCCTCGGGATTGAATACAACAGTCACCATGCGCACTTTCCTCCATGGGAGTAATGTCTCAAAGGGTTTACGCTTTCATCCTTCCCTGGAAGACCAGTAGTAGTTTCCAATGCACATCACGAGGCATTCTGTAATCTGTGGACTATCTGAGTGTTGACGAAACACAGAAATTACGTCGCGATTGAATACAACAGTCACCATGCGCACTTTCCTCCATTTGAGTAATGTCTCAAACAGTCTCCGCTTTGATCGTTCTCTGGAAGACCAGTAGTAGTTTCCGATGCACATCTGGAGGCATTCTGTAATTTGTGGACTATCAGAGTGTTGTTGAAACACAGAAATTGCATCGAAATTGAATACAACAGGCACCATGCGCTCGTTCCTCCATGGGAGTAATGTCTCAAACAATCTAAGTTTTGATCGTTCCCTGGAATACCAGTTGTAGCTTCCGATGCTCATCTGGAGGCATTCTGTAATCTGTGGACCTTCAAAGTGTTAATGAAACACAGAAATTGCATCGGGATTGAGTAAAACAGTCACCATGCGCAATTTTCCTCCATGGGAGTAATGTCTCAAACAGTCTAAGTTTTGATCGTTCCCTGGAAGACCAGTAGTAGTTTCCGATGCACATCTGGAGGCATTCTGTAATCTGTGGACTATCAGAGTGTTGGTGAAACACAAATATTGCATCGGGATTGAATACAACAGTCACCATGCGCAATTTCCTCCATGGGAGTAATGTCTCAAACAGTCTACGATCTGATCGTTCCCTGGAAGACCAGTAGTAGTTTCCGATGCACATCTGGAGGCATTCTGTAATCTGTAAACTATCAAAGTGTTGTTCAAACTCAGAAATTGCATCGAGATTGAATACAACAGTCACCATGCGCACTTTCCTCCATTTGAGTAATGTCTCAAACAGTCTCCGCTTTGATCGTTCTCTGGAAGACCAGTAGTAGTTTCCGATGCACATCTGGAGGCATTCTGTAATCTGTGGACTATCAGAGTGTTGTTGAAACACAGAAATTGCATCGAAATTGAATACAACAGGCACCATGCGCTCGTTCCTCCATGGGAATAATGTCTCAAACAATCTACGTTTTGATCGTTCCCTGGAATACCAGTTGTAGCTTCCGATGCTCATCCGGAGGCATTCTGTAATCTGTGGACCTTCAAAGTGTTAACGAAACACAGAAATTGCATCGGGATTGAATAAAACAGTCACCATGCGCAATTTTCCTCCATGGGAGTAATGTCTCAAACAGTCTAAGTTTTGATCGTTCCCTGGAAGACCAGTAGTAGTTTCCGATGCACATCTGGAGGCATTCTGTAATCTGTGGACTATCAGAGTGTTGGTGAAACACAAATATTGCATCGGGATTGAATACAACAGTCACCATGCGCAATTTCCTCCATGGGAGTAATGTCTCAAACAGTCTACGATCTGATCGTTCCCTGGAAGACCAGTAGTAGTTTCCGATGCACATCAGGAGGCATTCTGTAATCTGTGGACTATCTGAGTGTTGATGAAACACAGAAATTGCATCGCGATTGAATACAACAGTCACCATGCGCACTTTCCTCCATGGGAGTAATGTCTCAAACAGTCTACGCTTAGATCGTTCCCTGGAAGACCAGTAGTAGTTTCCGATGCACATCTGGAGGTATTCTGTAATCTGTGGACCTTCAAAGTGTTGAAGAATCACAGAAAGTGCCACGGGATTGATCACAACAGTCACCATGCGCACTTTACTCCATGGAGTAATGTCTCAAACAGTCTCCGCTTTGATCGTTCCCTGGAAGACCATTTGTAGCTTCCGATGCAAATCTGGATTCATTCTGTAATCTGTGGCCTATCAGAGTGTTGTTGAAACACAGAAAATGCATCGGGATTAAATACAACAGTCACCATGCGATATTTCCTCCATGGGAGTAATGTCTCAAACAGTCTACGCTCTGATCGTTCCCTGGAAGACCAGTAGTAGCTTCCGATGCACATCAGGAGGCATTCTGTAATCTTTGGACTATCTGAGTTTTGATGAAACACAGAAACTGCGTCGCGATTGAATACAACAGTCACCATGCGCACTTTCCTCCATGGGAGTAATGTCTCAAACAGTCTACGCTTAGATCGTTCCCTGGAAGACCAGTAGTAGTTTCCGATGCACATCTGGAGGTATTCTGTAATTTGTGGACTATCAGAGTGTTGTTGAAACACAGAAATTGCATCGAAATTGAATACAACTGTCACCATGCGCTCGTTCCTCCATGGGAGTAATGTCTCAAACAGTCTAAGTTTTGATCGTTCCCTGGAAGACCGGTAGTAGTTTCCGATGCACATCTGGAGGCATTCTGTAATCTGTGGACTATCAGAGTGTTGGTGAAACACAAATATTGCATCGGGATTGAATACAACAGTCACCATGCGCAGTTTCCTCCATGGGAGTAATGTCTCAAACAGTCTACGCTCTGATCGTTCCCTGGAAGACCAGTAGTAGTTTCCGATGCACATCTAGAGGCATTCTGTAATTTGTAAACTATCAAAGTGTTGTTCAAACACAGAAATTGCATTGAGGTTGAATACAACAGTCACCATGCGCACTTTCCCCCATGGGATTAATGTCTCAAACAGTCTACGCTTAGATCGTTCCCTGGAAGACCAGTAGTAGTTTCCGATGGTATTCTGGAGGTATTCAGTAATCTGTGGACCTTCAAAGTGTTGAAGAAACACAGAAAGTGCCACGGGATTGATCACAACAGTCACCATGCGCACTTTCCTCCATTGGAGTAATGTCTCAAACAGTCTACGTTTTGATCGTTCCCTGGAAGACCAGTTGTAGCTTCCGATGCACATCTGGTGGCATTCTGTAATCTGTGGACTATCAGAGTGTTGGTGAAACACAAATATTGCATCGAAATTGAATACAACAGTCACCATGCGCTCGTTCCTCCATGGGAGTAATGTCTCAAACAGTCTACGTTTTTATCGTTCCCTGGAAGACCAGTTATAGCTTCCGATGCACATCTGGAGGCATTCTGTAATCTGTGGACCTTCAAAGTGTTAATGAAACACAGAAATTGCATCGGGATTGAATACAACAGTCACCATGCGCAATTTTCCTCCATGGGAGTAATGTCTGAAACAGTCTAAGTTTTGATCGTTTCCTGGAAGACCAGTAGTAGTTTCCGATGCACATCTGGAGGCATTCTGTAATCTGTGGACTATCAGAGTGTTGGTGAAACACAAATATTGCATCGGGATTGAATACAACAATCACCATGCGCAATTTCCTCCAAGGGAGTGATGTCTCAAACAGTCTACGCTCTGATCGTTCCCTGGAAGACCAGTAGTAGTTTCCGATGCACATCTGGAGGCATTCTGTAATTTGTAAACTATCAAAGTGTTGTTCAAACACAGAAATTGCATCGAGGTTGAATACAACAGTCACCATGCGCACTTTCCTCCATGGGAGTAATGTCTCAAATAGTCTACGATTTGATCGTTCCCTGGAAGACCAGTAGTAGTTTCCGATGCACATCAGGAGGCATTCTGTAATCTGTGGACTATCTGAGTTTTGATGAAACACAGAAATTGCATCGCGATTGAATAAAACAGTCACCATGCGCACTTTTCTCCATGGGAGTAATGTCTCAAACAGTCAACGCTTAGATCGTTCCCTGGAAGACCAGTAGTAGTTTCCGATGCACATCTGTAGGTATTCTGTAATCTGTGGACCTTCAAAGTTTTGAAGAAACACAGAAAGTGCCACGGGATTGATCACAACAGTCACCATGCGCACTTTCCTCCATGGAGTAATGTCTCAAACAGTCTCCGCTTTGATCGTTCTCTGAAAGACCAGTAGTAGTTTCCGATGCACATCTGGAGGCATTCTGTAATCTGTGGACTATCAGAGTGTTGTTGAAACAAAGAAATTGCATCGAAATTGAATACAACAGTCACCATGCGCTCGTTCCTCCATGGGAGTAATGTCTCAAACAGTCTACGTTTTGATCGTTCCCTGGAAGACCAGTTGTAGCTTCCGATGCACATCTGGAGGCATTCTGTAATCTGTGGACCTTCAAAGTGTTAATGAAACACAGAAATTGCATCGCGATTGAATACAACAGTCACCATGCGCAATTTTCCTCCATGGGAGTAATGTCTCAAACAGTCTAAGTTTTGATCGTTCCCTGGATGACCAGTAGTAGTTTCCGATGCACATCTGGAGGCATTCTGTAATCTGTGGACTATCAGAGTGTTGGTGAAACACAAATATTGCATCGGGATTGAATACAACAGTCACCATGCGCAATTTCCTCCACGGGAGTAATGTCTCAAACAGTCTACGCTCTGATCGTTCCCTGGAAGACCAGTAGTAGTTTCCGATGCACATCTGGAGGCATTCTGTAATCTGTGGACCTTCAAAGTGTTGATGAAACACAGAAACTGCATCGGGATTGAATACAACAGTCACCATGCGCACTTTCCTCCATGGGAGTAATGTCTCAAACAGTCTACGATCTGATCGTTCCCTGGAAGACCAGTAGTAGTTTCCGATGCACATCTGGAGGCATTCTGTAATCTGTGGACTATCAGAGTGCTGGTGAAACACAGAAATTGCAACGGGATTGAATACAACAGTCACCATGCGCACTTTCCTCCATGGGAGTAATGTCTCAAAGAGCCTACGCTTTGATCGTTCCCTGGAAGACCAGTAGTAGCTTCCGATACACATCTGGAGGCATTCTGTAATCTGTGGCCTATCAGAGTGTTGTTGAAACACAGAAAATGCATCGGGATTGAATACAACAGTCCCATGAACACATTCCTATATGGGAGTAATGTCTCAAACAGTCTACGCTTTGATCGTTTCCTGGAAGACCAGTAATTGTTTCCGATTCACATCGGGAGGCATTCTGTAATCCGTGGACCTTCAAAGTGTTGATGAAACACAGAAATTGCCTCGGGATTGAATACAACAGTCACCATGCGCACTTTCCTACATGGGAGTAATGTCTCAAAGAGTCTACGCTTTCATCCTTCCCTGGAAGATTAGTAGTAGTTTCCGATGCACATCAGGAGGCATTCTGTAATCTGTGGACTATCTGAGTGTTAATGAAACACAGAAATTGCATCGCGATTGAATACAACAGTCACCATGCGCACTTTCCTCCATTAGAGTAATGTCTCAAACAGTCTCCGCTTTGATCGTTCTCTGGAAGACCAGTAGTAGTTTCCGATGCACATCTGGAGGCATTCTGTATTCTGTGGACTATCAGAGTGTTGTTGAATCACAGAAATTGCATCGAAATTGAATACAACAGTCACCATGCGCTCGTTCCTCCATGTCAGTAATGTCTCAAACAGTCTACGTTTTGATCGTTCCCTGGAAGACCAGTTGTAGCTTCCGATGAACATCTGGAGGCATTCTGTAATCAGTGGACCTTCAAATTGTTAATGAAACACAGAATTTGCTTTGGGATTGAATACAACAGTCACCATGCGCAATTTTCCTCCATGGGAGTAATGTCTCAAACAGTCTAAGTTTTGATCGTTCCCTGGACGACCAGTAGTAGTTTCCGATGCACATCTGGAGGCATTCTGTAATCTGTGGACTATCAGAGTGTTGGTGAAACACAAATATTGCATCGTGATTGAATACAACAGTCACCATGCGCAATTTCCTCCATGGGAGTAATGTCTCAAACAGTCTACGCACTGATCGCTCCCTGGAAGACCAGTAGTAGTTTCCGATGCACATCTGGTGGCATTCTGTAATCTGTGGACCTTCAAAGTGTTGATGAAACACAGAAATTGCATCGGGATTGAATACAACAGTCACCATGATCACTTTCCTCCATGAGAGTAATGTCTCAAACAGTCTACGACCTGATCGTTCCCTGGAAGACCAGTAGTAGTTTCCGATGCACATCTGGAGGCATTCTGTAATCTGTGGACTATCAGAGTGTTGGTGAAACACAGAAATTGCATCGGGATTGAATACAACAGTCACCATGCGCACATTCCTCCATGGGAGTAATGTCTCAAACAGTCTACGCTTTGATCGTTCCCTGGAAGACCATTAGTAGCTTCTGATGCACATCTGGATGCATTCTGTAATCTGTGGACTATCAGAGGGTTGTTGAAACACAAAAAATGCATCGGGATTGAATACAACAGTCACCATGAACACTTTCCTATATAAGAGTAATGTCTCAAACAGTCTACGCTTTGATCGTTTCCTGGAAGACCAGTAATAGTTTCCGATTCACATCGGGAGGCATTCTGTAATCCGTGGACCTTCAAAGTTTTGATGAAACACAGAAATTGCCTCGGGATTGAATACAACAGTCACCATGCGCACTTTCCTCCATGGGTGTAATGTCCCAAAGAGTCTACGCTTTCATCCTTCCCTGGAACGCCAGTAGTAGTTTCCGATGTACATCAGGAGGCATTCTGTAATCTGTGGACTATCTGAGTGTTGATGAAACACAGAAATAGCCTCGGGATTGAATACAACAGTCCCCATGCGCACTTTCCTCCATTTGAGTAATGTCTCAAACAGTCTACTCTTTAATCGTTCCCTGGAAGACCATTAGTAGTTTCCGATGCACATCTGAATGCATTCTGTAATCTGTTGTCTATCAGAGTGTTGATGAAACACAGAAATTGCATCGGGATTGAATAAAACAGTCACCATGCGCACTTTCCTACACGGGAGGTGTGTCTCAAACAGTCTACGCTTTCATCGTTCCCTGGAAGACCAGAAGTAGTTTTCTATGCTCATCTGGAGGCATTCTGTAATCTGTGGACTATCAGAGTGTTGATGGAACACAGAAATTGCATCGGGATTGAATACAACAGTCATCATGCGCACTTTCCTCCACGGGAGTAACGTCTCCAACAGTCTACGATTTGATCGTTCCCTGGAAGACCAGTAGTAGTTTCCGAAGCACATCTGGTGGCATTCTGTAATCTGTGGACTACCAGAGTGTTGATGAAACACAGAAATTGCATCGGGATTGAATACAACAGTCACCATGTGCACTTTCCTCCACGGGATTATGTCTCAAACAGTCTAAGTTTTGATCGTTCCCAGGAAGACCAGTAGTAGTTTCCGATGCACATCTGGTGGCATTCTATAATCTGTGGACTATCAGAGTGCTGATGAAACACAGAAATTGCATCGCGATTGAATACAACAGTCACCATGCGCACTTTGCTCCACGGGAGTAACGTCTCCAACAGTCTACGATTTGATCGTTCCCTGGAATACCAGTAGTTGTTTCCGATGCACATCAGGTGGCATTCTGTAATCTGTTGACTATCAGAGTGTTGATGACACACAGAGATTGCATCGGGATCGAATACAACAGTCACCATGCGCACTTTCCTCCACGGGAGTAATGTCTCAAACAGTCTATGCTTTGATCGTTACCTGGAAGACCAGTAGTAGTTTCCGATGCACATCTGGAGGCATTCTGAAATCTGTGGACTAACTGAGTGTTGATGAAACACAGAAATTGCATCGGGATTGAACACAACAGTCACTATGCGCACTTTCCTCCATGGGAGTAATGTCTCTAACAGTCTACGCTTGGACGTTCCCAGGAAGACCAGTAGTAGTTTCCGATGCACGTCCGGAGGCATTCTGTAATCTGTGGACTATCAGAGTGTTGATGAAACACAGAAATTGCATCGGGATTGAATACAACAGTCACCATGCGCACTTTCCTCCATGGGAGTAATGTCTCAAATAGTCTACGCTTAGATCGTTCCAGGAAGACCAGTAGTAGTTTCCGATGCACATCTGGAGGCATTCTGTAATCTGTGGAGTATCAGAGTGTTGATGAAACACAGAAATTGCATCGGGATTGATTACAACAGTCACCATGCGCATCTTCCTCCAAGGGAGTAATGTCTCAAAGAGTTTACGTTTTGATCGTTCCCTGGAAGACCAGTAGTAGTTTCCGATGCACATCTGGAGGTATTCTGTAATCTGTGGACTATCAAAGTGTTGATGAAACACAGAAATTGCATCGGGATTGAATAAAACAGTCACCATGCGCACTTTCCTCCAGGGGAGGTATGTCTCAAACAGTCTACGATTTGATCGTTACCTGGAAGACCAGTAGTAGTTTCCGATGCACATTTGGTGGCATTCTGTAATCTGTTGACTATCAGAATGTTGATGACACACAGAGATTGCATCGGGATCGAATACAACAGTCACCATGCGCACTTTCCTCCATGGGAGTAATGTCTCAAACAGTCTACGTTTTAATCGTTCCCTGGAAGACCAGTTGTAGCTTCCGATGCACATCTGGTGGCATTCTGTAATCTGTTGACTATCAGAGTGTTGGTGAAACACAAATATTGCATCGAAATTGAATACAACAGTCACCATGCGCGCGTTCCTCCATGGAAGTAATGTCTCAAACAGTCTACGTTTTGATCGTTCCCTGGAAGACCAGTTATAGCTTCCGATGCACATCTGGAGGCATTCTGTAATCTGTGGACCTTCAAAGTGTTAATGAAACACAGAAATTGCATCGGGATTGAATACAACAGTCACCATGCGCAATTTTCCTCCATGGGAGTAATGTCTCAAACAGTCTAAGTTTTGATCGTTTCCTGGAAGACCAGTAGTAGTTTCCGATGCACATCTGGAGGCATTCTGTAATCTGTGGACTATCAGAGTGTTGGTGAAACACAAATATGGCATCGGGATTGAATACAACAGTCACCATGCGCAATTTCCTCCATGGGAGTAATGTCTCAAACAGTCTACGCTCTGATCGTTCCCTGGAAGACCAGTAGTAGTTTCCGATGCACATCTGGAGGCATTCTGTAATTTGTAAACTATCAAAGTGTTGTTCAAACACAGAAATTGCATCGAGGTTGAATACAACAGTCACCATGCGCACTTTCCTCCATGGGAGTAATGTCTCAAAGAGTCTACGCTTTGATCGTTCCCTGGAAGACCATTAGTAGCTTCCGATGCACATCTGGAGGCATTCTGTAATCTGTGGCCTATCAGAGTGTTGTTGAAACACAGAAAATGCATCGGGATTGAATACAACAGTCACCATGAACACATTCCTATATGGGAGTAATGTCTCAAACAGTCTACGCTTTGATCGTTTCCTGGAAGACCAGTAATTGTTTCCGATTCACATCGGGAGGCATTCTGTAATCCGTGGACCTTCAAAGTGTTGATGAAACACAGAAATTTCCTCGGGATTGAATACAACAGTCACCATGCGCACGTTCCTACATGGGAGTAATGTCTCAAAGAGTCTACGCTTTCATCCTTCCCTGGAAGATCAGTAGTAGTTTCCGATGCACATCAGGAGGCATTCTGTAATCTGTGGACTATCTGAGTATTGATGAAACACAGAAATTGCATCGCGATTGAATACAACAGTCACCAAGAGCACTTTCCTCCATGGGAGTAATGTCTCAAACAGTCTACGCTTTGATCGTTCCCTGGAAGACCATTAGTAGCTTCTGATGCACATCTGGATGCATTCTGTAATCTGTGGACTATCAGAGGGTTGTTGAAACACAAAAAATGCATCGGGATTGAATACAACAGCCACCATGAACACTTTCCTATATGGGAGTAATGCCTCAAACAGTCTACGCTTTGATCGTTTCCTGGAAGATCAGTAATAGTTTCCGATTCACATCGGGAGGCATTCTGTAATCCGTGGACCTTCAAAGTGTTGATGAAACACAGGAATTGCCTCGGGATTGAATACAACAGTCACCATGCGCACTTTCCTCCATGGGTGTATTGTCTCAAAGAGTCTACGCTTTCATCCATCCCTGGAACACCAGTAGTAGTTTCCGATGCACGTTAGGAGGCATTCTGTAATCTGTGGACTATCTGAGTGTTGATGAAACACAGAAATTGCCTCGGGATTGAATACAACAGTCACCATGCGCACTTTCCTCCATTTGAGTAATGTCTCAAACAGTCTACTCTTTAATCGTTCCCTGGAAGACCATTAGTAGTTTCCGATGCACATCTGAAGGCATTCTGTAATCTGTTGACTATCAGAGTGTTGTTGAAACACAGAAATTGCATCAGGATTGAATACAACAGTCACCATGCGCATTGTCCTATATGGGAATAATGTCTCAAACAGTCTACGCTTTGAACGTCTCCTGGAAGACCAGTAGTAGTTTCCGATGCACATCTGGTGGCATTCTGTAATCTGTGGACTATCAGAGTGTTGATGAAACACAGAAATTGCATCGGGATTGAATAAAACAGTCACCATGCGCAGTTTCCTACACGGGAGGTATGTCTCAAACAGTCTACGCTTTGAACGTCTCCTGGAAGACCAGTAGTAGTTTCCGATGCACATCTGGTGGCATTCTGTAATCTGTGGACTATCAGAGTGTTGATGAAACACAGAAATTGCATCGGGATTGAATAAAACAGTCACCATGCGCACTTTCCTACACGGGAGGTATGTCTCAAACAGTCTACGCTTTGATCGTTCCCTGGATGACCAGAAGTAGTTTCCGATGCTCATCTGGAGGCATTCTGTAATCTGTGGACTATCAGAGTGTTGATGGAACACAGAAATTCCATCGGGATTGAACACAACAGTCACCATGCGCACTTTCCTCCACGGGAGTAATGTCTCAAACAGTCTACGATTTGATCGTTCCCTGGAAGACCAGTAGTAGTTTCCGATGCACATATGGTGGCATTCTGTAATCTGTGGACTATCAGAGTGTTGATGAAACACAGAAATTGCATCGGGATTGAATACAACAGTCATCATGCGCACTTTCCTCCACGGGAGTAACGTCTCCAACAGTCTACGATTTGATCGTTCCCTGGAAGACCAGTAGTAGTTTCCGAAGCACATCTGGTGGCATTCTGTAATCTGTGGACTATCAGAGTGTTGATGAAACACAGAAATTGCATCGGGATTGAATACAACAGTCACCATGTGCACTTTCCTCCACGGGAGTATGTCTCAAACAGCCTAAGTTTTGATCGTTCCCAGGAAGACCAGTAGTAGTTTCCGATGCACATCTGGTGGCATTCTATACTCTGTGGACTATCAGAGTGCTGATGAAACACAGAAATTGCATCGCGATTGAATACAACAGTCACCATGCGCACTTTGCTCCACGGGAGTAACGTCTCCAACAGTCTACGATTTGATCGTTCCCTGGAATACCAGTAGTTGTTTCCGATGCACATCAGGTGGAATTCTGTAATCTGTGGACTATCAGAGTGTTGATGAAACACAGAAATTGCATCGGAATTGAATACAACAGTCACCATGCGCACTTTCCTCCACGGGAGTAAGGTCCCAAACGGTCAACGATTTGATCGTTCCCTGGAATTCCAGTAGCAGTTTCCGATGCACGTCTGGTGGCATTCTTTAATCTGTGGACTATCAGAGTGTTGATGAAACACAGAAATTGCATCGGAAATGAATACAACAGTCACCATGCGCACTTTTCTCCACAGGAGTAATGTCGCAAACAGTCTACGATTTGATCGTTCCCTGGAAGATCAATAGTAGTTTCCGGTGCACATTTGGTGGCATTCTGTAATCTGTTGACTATCAGAGTGTTGATGACACACAGAGATTGCATCGGGATCGAATACAACAGTCACCATGCGCACTTTCCTCCACGGGAGTAATGTCTCAAACAGTCTATGCTTTGATCGTTACCTGGAAGACCAGTAGTAGTTTCCGATGCACATCTGGAGGCATTCTGAAATCTGTGGACTAACTGAGTGTTGATGAAACACAGAAATTGCATCGGGATTGAACACAACAGTCACTATGCGCACTTTCCTCCATGGGAGTAATGTCTCTAACAGTCTACGCTTGGACGTTCCCAGGAAGACCAGTAGTAGTTTCCGATGCACGTCCGGAGGCATTCTGTAATCTGTGGACTATCAGAGTGTTGATGAAACACAGAAATTGCATCGGGATTGAATACAACAGTCACCATGCGCACTTTCCTCCATGGGAGTAATGTCTCAAATAGTCTACGCTTAGATCGTTCCAGGAAGACCAGTAGTAGTTTCCGATGCACATCTGGAGGCATTCTGTAATCTGTGGAGTATCAGAGTGTTGATGAAACACAGAAATTGCATCGGGATTGATTACAACAGTCACCATGCGCATCTTCCTCCAAGGGAGTAATGTCTCAAAGAGTTTACGTTTTGATCGTTCCCTGGAAGACCAGTAGTAGTTTCCGATGCACATCTGGAGGTATTCTGTAATCTGTGGACTATCAAAGTGTTGATGAAACACAGAAATTGCATCGGGATTGAATAAAACAGTCACCATGCGCACTTTCCTCCAGGGGAGGTATGTCTCAAACAGTCTACGATTTGATCGTTACCTGGAAGACCAGTAGTAGTTTCCGATGCACATTTGGTGGCATTCTGTAATCTGTTGACTATCAGAATGTTGATGACACACAGAGATTGCATCGGGATCGAATACAACAGTCACCATGCGCACTTTCCTCCATGGGAGTAATGTCTCAAACAGTCTACGTTTTAATCGTTCCCTGGAAGACCAGTTGTAGCTTCCGATGCACATCTGGTGGCATTCTGTAATCTGTTGACTATCAGAGTGTTGGTGAAACACAAATATTGCATCGAAATTGAATACAACAGTCACCATGCGCGCGTTCCTCCATGGAAGTAATGTCTCAAACAGTCTACGTTTTGATCGTTCCCTGGAAGACCAGTTATAGCTTCCGATGCACATCTGGAGGCATTCTGTAATCTGTGGACCTTCAAAGTGTTAATGAAACACAGAAATTGCATCGGGATTGAATACAACAGTCACCATGCGCAATTTTCCTCCATGGGAGTAATGTCTCAAACAGTCTAAGTTTTGATCGTTTCCTGGAAGACCAGTAGTAGTTTCCGATGCACATCTGGAGGCATTCTGTAATCTGTGGACTATCAGAGTGTTGGTGAAACACAAATATGGCATCGGGATTGAATACAACAGTCACCATGCGCAATTTCCTCCATGGGAGTAATGTCTCAAACAGTCTACGCTCTGATCGTTCCCTGGAAGACCAGTAGTAGTTTCCGATGCACATCTGGAGGCATTCTGTAATTTGTAAACTATCAAAGTGTTGTTCAAACACAGAAATTGCATCGAGGTTGAATACAACAGTCACCATGCGCACTTTCCTCCATGGGAGTAATGTCTCAAAGAGTCTACGCTTTGATCGTTCCCTGGAAGACCATTAGTAGCTTCCGATGCACATCTGGAGGCATTCTGTAATCTGTGGCCTATCAGAGTGTTGTTGAAACACAGAAAATGCATCGGGATTG
Source organism: Schistocerca gregaria (assembly GCF_023897955.1). Classification (NCBI taxonomy): domain Eukaryota; kingdom Metazoa; phylum Arthropoda; class Insecta; order Orthoptera; family Acrididae; genus Schistocerca; species Schistocerca gregaria. The sequence continues at coordinate 14,728,358 of NC_064929.1, read as the reverse complement.
AATACAACAGTCACCATGAACACATTCCTATATGGGAGTAATGTCTCAAACAGTCTACGCTTTGATCGTTTCCTGGAAGACCAGTAATTGTTTCCGATTCACATCGGGAGGCATTCTGTAATCCGTGGACCTTCAAAGTGTTGATGAAACACAGAAATTTCCTCGGGATTGAATACAACAGTCACCATGCGCACGTTCCTACATGGGAGTAATGTCTCAAAGAGTCTACGCTTTCATCCTTCCCTGGAAGATCAGTAGTAGTTTCCGATGCACATCAGGAGGCATTCTGTAATCTGTGGACTATCTGAGTATTGATGAAACACAGAAATTGCATCGCGATTGAATACAACAGTCACCAAGAGCACTTTCCTCCATGGGAGTAATGTCTCAAACAGTCTACGCTTTGATCGTTCCCTGGAAGACCATTAGTAGCTTCTGATGCACATCTGGATGCATTCTGTAATCTGTGGACTATCAGAGGGTTGTTGAAACACAAAAAATGCATCGGGATTGAATACAACAGCCACCATGAACACTTTCCTATATGGGAGTAATGCCTCAAACAGTCTACGCTTTGATCGTTTCCTGGAAGATCAGTAATAGTTTCCGATTCACATCGGGAGGCATTCTGTAATCCGTGGACCTTCAAAGTGTTGATGAAACACAGGAATTGCCTCGGGATTGAATACAACAGTCACCATGCGCACTTTCCTCCATGGGTGTATTGTCTCAAAGAGTCTACGCTTTCATCCATCCCTGGAACACCAGTAGTAGTTTCCGATGCACGTTAGGAGGCATTCTGTAATCTGTGGACTATCTGAGTGTTGATGAAACACAGAAATTGCCTCGGGATTGAATACAACAGTCACCATGCGCACTTTCCTCCATTTGAGTAATGTCTCAAACAGTCTACTCTTTAATCGTTCCCTGGAAGACCATTAGTAGTTTCCGATGCACATCTGAAGGCATTCTGTAATCTGTTGACTATCAGAGTGTTGTTGAAACACAGAAATTGCATCAGGATTGAATACAACAGTCACCATGCGCATTGTCCTATATGGGAATAATGTCTCAAACAGTCTACGCTTTGAACGTCTCCTGGAAGACCAGTAGTAGTTTCCGATGCACATCTGGTGGCATTCTGTAATCTGTGGACTATCAGAGTGTTGATGAAACACAGAAATTGCATCGGGATTGAATAAAACAGTCACCATGCGCAGTTTCCTACACGGGAGGTATGTCTCAAACAGTCTACGCTTTGAACGTCTCCTGGAAGACCAGTAGTAGTTTCCGATGCACATCTGGTGGCATTCTGTAATCTGTGGACTATCAGAGTGTTGATGAAACACAGAAATTGCATCGGGATTGAATAAAACAGTCACCATGCGCACTTTCCTACACGGGAGGTATGTCTCAAACAGTCTACGCTTTGATCGTTCCCTGGATGACCAGAAGTAGTTTCCGATGCTCATCTGGAGGCATTCTGTAATCTGTGGACTATCAGAGTGTTGATGGAACACAGAAATTCCATCGGGATTGAACACAACAGTCACCATGCGCACTTTCCTCCACGGGAGTAATGTCTCAAACAGTCTACGATTTGATCGTTCCCTGGAAGACCAGTAGTAGTTTCCGATGCACATATGGTGGCATTCTGTAATCTGTGGACTATCAGAGTGTTGATGAAACACAGAAATTGCATCGGGATTGAATACAACAGTCATCATGCGCACTTTCCTCCACGGGAGTAACGTCTCCAACAGTCTACGATTTGATCGTTCCCTGGAAGACCAGTAGTAGTTTCCGAAGCACATCTGGTGGCATTCTGTAATCTGTGGACTATCAGAGTGTTGATGAAACACAGAAATTGCATCGGGATTGAATACAACAGTCACCATGTGCACTTTCCTCCACGGGAGTATGTCTCAAACAGCCTAAGTTTTGATCGTTCCCAGGAAGACCAGTAGTAGTTTCCGATGCACATCTGGTGGCATTCTATACTCTGTGGACTATCAGAGTGCTGATGAAACACAGAAATTGCATCGCGATTGAATACAACAGTCACCATGCGCACTTTGCTCCACGGGAGTAACGTCTCCAACAGTCTACGATTTGATCGTTCCCTGGAATACCAGTAGTTGTTTCCGATGCACATCAGGTGGAATTCTGTAATCTGTGGACTATCAGAGTGTTGATGAAACACAGAAATTGCATCGGAATTGAATACAACAGTCACCATGCGCACTTTCCTCCACGGGAGTAAGGTCCCAAACGGTCAACGATTTGATCGTTCCCTGGAATTCCAGTAGCAGTTTCCGATGCACGTCTGGTGGCATTCTTTAATCTGTGGACTATCAGAGTGTTGATGAAACACAGAAATTGCATCGGAAATGAATACAACAGTCACCATGCGCACTTTTCTCCACAGGAGTAATGTCGCAAACAGTCTACGATTTGATCGTTCCCTGGAAGATCAATAGTAGTTTCCGGTGCACATTTGGTGGCATTCTGTAATCTGTTGACTATCAGAGTGTTGATGACACACAGAGATTGCATCGGGATCGAATACAACAGTCACCATGCGCACTTTCCTCCACGGGAGTAATGTCTCAAACAGTCTATGCTTTGATCGTTACCTGGAAGACCAGTAGTAGTTTCCGATGCACATCTGGAGGCATTCTAAAATCTGTGGACTAACTGAGTGTTGATGAAACACAGAAATTGCATCGGGATTGAACACAACAGTCACTATGCGCACTTTCCTCCATGGGAGTAATGTCTCTAACAGTCTACGCTTGGACGTTCCCAGGAAGACCAGTAGTATTTTCCGATGCACGTCTGGAGGCATTCTGTAATCTGTGGACTATCAGAGTGTTGATGAAACACAGAAATTGCATCGGGATTGAATACAACTGTCACCATGCGCACTTTCCTCCATGGGAGTAAAGTCTCAAATAGTCTACGCCTAGATCGTTCCAGGAAGACCAGTAGTAGTTTCCGATGCACATCTGGAGGCATTCTGTAATCTGTGGACTATCAGAGTGTTGATGAAACACAGAAATTGCATCGGGATTGATTACAACAGTCACCATGCGCATCTTCCTCCAAGGGAGTAATGTCTCAAAGAGTTTACGTTTTGATCGTTCCCTGGAAGACCAGTAGTAGTTTCCGATGCACATCTGGAGGTATTCTGTAACCTGTGGACTATCAAAGTGTTGATGAAACACAGAAATTACATCAGAATTGAAGACAACAGTCACCATGCGCACTTTCCTCCGTGGGAGTAATGACTGAAAAGTCCACCCTTTGATCGTTTTCTGGAAGACCAGTAGTAGTTTCCGATGCATATCTGGTGGCATTCTGTAATCTGTGGACTATCAGAGTGTTGATGAAACACAGAAATTGCATCGGGATTGAATAAAACAGTCACCATGCGCACTTTCCTCCACGGGAGGTATGTCTCAAACAGTCTACGCTTTGATCGTTACCTGGAAGACCAGTAGTAGTTTCCGATGCACATTTGGTGGCATTCTGTAATCTGTTGACTATCAGAGTGTTGATGACACACAGAGATTGCATCGGTATCGAATACAACAGTCACCATGCGCACTTTCCTCCACGGGAGTAATGTCTCAAACAGTCTACGCTTTGATCGTTACCTGGAAGACCAGTAGTAGTTTCCGATGCACATCTGGAGGCATTCTGAAATCTGTGGACTAACTGAGTGTTGATGAAACACAGAAATTGCATCGGGATTGAATACAACAGTCAGCATGCGCACTTTCCTCCATGGCAGTATTGTCTCAAATAGTCTACGCTTAGATCGTTCCCAGGAAGACCAGTAGTAGTTTCCGATGCACATCTGGTGGCATTCTGTAATCTGTGGACTATCAGAGTGTTGATGAAACACAGAAATTGCATCGCGATTGAATACAACAGTCACCATGCGCACTTTCCTCTGTGGGAGTAATGACTGAAACAGTCCACTCTTTGATCGTTCCCTGGAAGACCAGTAGTAGTTTCCGATGAACATCTGGTGGCATTCTGTAATCTGTGGACTATCAGAGTGTTGATGAAACACAGAAATTGCATCGGGATTGAATAAAACAATCACCATGCTCACTTTCCTACACGGGAGGTATGTCTCAAACAGTCTAAGTATTGATCGTTCCCTGGAAGACCAGTAGTAGTTTCCGATGCACATCTGGTGGCATTCTATAATCTGTGGACTATCAGAGTGCTGATGAAACACAGAAATTGCATCGCGATTGAATACAACAGTCACCATGCGCACTTTGCTCCACGGGAGAAACGTCTCCAACAGTCTACGATTTGATAGTTCCCTGGAATACCAGTAGTTGTTTCCGATGCACATCTGGTGGCCTTCTGTAATCTGTGGACCATCAGAGTGTTGATGAAACACAGAAATTGCATCGGAATTGAATACAACAGTCACCATGCGCAGTTTCCTCCACGGGAGTAAGGTCCCAAACGGTCTACGCTTTGATCGTTTCCTGGAATTCCAGTAGTAGTTTCCGATGCACGTCTGGTGGCATTCTTTAATCTGTGGACTATCAGAGTGTTGATGAAACACAGAAATTACATCGGGATTGAATACAACAGTCACCATGCGCACTCTCCTCCATGTTAGTAATGTCTCAAACAGTCTACGATTTGATCGTTCCCTGGAAGACCAATGGTATTTTCCAATGCACATCTGGAGGCATTCTGTAATCTGTGGACTATCAAAGTGTTGATGACACACAGAAATTACATCGGGATTGAATACAACAGTCACCATGCGCACTTTCCTCTGTGGGAGTAATGACTGAAAAAGTCCACCCTTTGATCGTTTTCTGGAAGACCAGTAGTAGTTTCCGATGCACATCTGGTGGCATTCTGTAATCTGTGGACTATCAGAGTGTTGATGAAACACAGAAATTGCATCGGGATTGAATAAAACAGTCACCATGCGCCCTTTCCTCCACGGGAGGTATGTCTCAAACAGTCTACGCTTTGATCGTTACCTGGAACACCAGTAGTAGTTTCCGATGCACATCTGGAGGCATTCTGAAATCTGTGGACCAACTGAGTGTTGATGAAACACAGAAATTGCATCGGGATTGAATACAACAGTCACTATGCGCACTTTCCTCCATGGGAGTAATGTCTCTAACAGTCTACGCTTGGACGTTCCCAGGAAGACCAGTAGTAGTTTCCGATGCACATCTGGAGGCATTCTGTAATCTGTGGACTATCAGAGTGTTGATGAAACACAGAAATTGCATCGGGATTAAATACAACAGTCACCATGCGCACTCTCCTCCATATTAGTAATGTCTCAAACAGTCTACGCTTTGATCGTTCCCTGGAAGACCAGTGGTAGTTTCCAATGCACATCTGGAGGCATTCTGTAATCTGTGGACTATCAAAGTGTTGATGAAACACAGAAATTGCATCGGGATTGAATACAAGAGTCACCATGCGCACTTACTCCGTGGGAGTAATGACTGAAACAGTCCACCCTTTGATCGTTTTCTGGAAGACCAGTAGTAGTTTCCGATGCACATCTGGTGGCATTCTGTAATCTGTGGACTATCAGAGTGTTGATGAAACACAGAAATTGCATCGGGATTGAATACAACAGTCACCATGCCACTTTCCTCCACGGGAGGTATGTCTCAAACAGTCTACGCTTTGATCGTTACCTGGAAGACCAGTAGTAGTTTCCGATGCACATCTGGTGGCATTCTGTAATCTGTTGACTATCAGAGTGTTGATGAACCACAGAAATTGCATCGGGATTGAATACAACAGTCACTATGCGCACTTTCCTCAACGGGAGTAATGTCTCAAACAGTCTACGCTTTGATCGTTCCCTGGAAGACCTGTAATAGTTTCCGATGCACATCTGGTGGCATTCTGTAGTCTGTGGACTATCAGAGTGTTGATGAAACACAGAAATGTCATTGGGATGAATACAACAGTCACCATGCGCACTTTCCTGAACGGGAGTAATGTCTCAAACAGTCTACGTTTTGATCGTTCCCTGGACGACCAGTGGTAGTTTCCAATGCACATCTGGAGGCATTCTGTAATCTGTGGACTATCAGAGTGTTGATGAAACACAGAAATTGCATCGGGATTGAATACAACAGCCACCATGCGCACTTTCCTCCGTGGGAGTAATGACTGAAACAGTCCACCCTTTGATCGTTCCCTGGAAGACCAGTAGTAGTTTCCGATGCACATCTGGTGGCATTCTGTAATCTGTGGACTATCAGAGAGTTGATGAAACACAGAAATTGCATCGGGATTGAATACAACAGTCATCATGCGCACTTTCCTCCACGGGAGTAACGTCTCCAACAGTCTACGATTTGATCGTTCCCTGGAAGACCAGAGGTAGTTTCCGATGCTCATCTGGAGGCATTCTGTAATCTGTGGACTATCATAGTGTTGATGGAACACAGAAATTGCATCGGGATTGAATACAAAACTCACCATGCGCACTTTCCTCCACGGGAGTAATGTCTCAAACAGTCTACGATTTGATCGTTCCCTGGAAGACCAGTAGTAGTTTCCGATGCACATATGGTGGCATTCTGTAATCTGTGGACTATCAGAGTGTTGATGAAACACAGAAATTGCATCGGGATTGAATACAACAGTCATCATGCGCACTTTCCTCCACGGGAGTAACGTCTCCAAGAGTCTACGATTTGATCGTTCCCTGGAAGACCAGTAGTAGTTTCCGAAGCACGTCTGGTGGCATTCTATAATCTGTGGACTATCAGAGTGCTGTTGAAACACAGAAATTGCATCGGGATTGAATACAACTGTCACCATGCGCACATTGCTCCACGGGAGTAACGTCTCCAACAGTCTACGATTTGATCGTTCCCTGGAATACCAGTAGTTGTTTCCGATGGACATCTGGTGGCATTCTGTAATCTGTGGACTATCAGAGTGTTGATGAAACACAGAAATTGCATCGGAATTGAATACAACAGTCACCATGAGCACTTTCCTCCACGGGAGTAAGGTCCCAAACGATCTACGCTTTGATCGTTCCCTGGAAATCCAGTAGTAGTTTCCGATGCACGTCTGGTGGCATTCTGAAATCTGTGGACTAACTGAGTGTTGATGAAACACAGAAATTGCATCGGGATTGAATACAACAGTCACTATGCGCACTTTCCTCCATGGGAGTAATGTCTCTAAAAGTCTACGCTTGGACGTTCCCAGGAAGACCAGTAGTAGTTTCCGATGCACGTCTGGAGGCATTCTGTAATCTGTGGACTATCAGAGTGTTGATGAAACACAGAAATTGCATCGGGATTGAATACAACAGTCATCATGCGCACTTTCCTCCACGGGAGTAACGTCTCCAACAGTCTACGATTTGATCGTTCCCTGGAAGAGCAGAGGTAGTTTCCGATGCTCATCTGGAGGCATTCTGTAATCTGTGGACTATCAGAGTGTTGATGGAACACAGAAATTGCATCGGGATTGAATGCAGCAGTCACCATGCGCACTCTCCTCCACGGGAGTAGTGTCTCATACAGTCTACCCTTTGATCGTTCCCTGGAAGACCAGTAGTAGTTTCCGATGTACATATGGTGGCATTCTGTAATCTGTGGACTATCAGAGTGTTGATGAAACACAGAAATTGCATCGGTATTGAATAAAACAGTCACCATGCGCACTTTCCTCCACGGGAGGTATGTCTCAAACAGTCTACGGTTTGATCGTTACCTGGAAGACCAGTAGTAGTTTCCGATGCACATCTGGAGTCATTCTGAAATCTGTGGACTAACTGAGTGTTGATGAAACACAGAAATTGCATCAGGATTGAATACAACAGTCACCATGCGCACTTTCCTCCATGGCAGTATTGTCTCAAATAGTCTACGCTTAGATCGTTCCCAGGAAGACCAGTAGTAGTTTCAGATGCACATCTGGGGGCATTCTGTAATCTGTGGAGTATCAGAGTGTTGATGATACACAGAAATTGCATCGGGATTGATTTCAACAGTCACCATGCGCACCTTCCTCCAAGGGAGTAATGTCTCAAAGAGTTTACGTTTTGATCGTTCCCTGGAAGACCAGTACTAGTTTCCGATGCACATCTGGTGGCATTCTGTAATCTGTGGACTATCAGAGTGTTGATGAAACACAGAAATTGCATCGGGATTGAATAAAACAATCACCATGCACACTTTCCTACACGGGAGGTATGTCTCAAACAGTCTAAGATTTGTTCGTTCCCTGGAAGACCAGTAGTAGTTTCCGAAGCACATCTGGTGGCATTCTATAATCTGTGGACTATCAGAGTGCTGATGAAACACAGAAATTGCATCGCTATTGAATACATCAGTCACCATGCGCACTTTGCTCCACGGGAGAAACGTCTCCAACAGTCTACGATTCGATCGTTCCCTGGAATACCAGTAGTTGTTTCCGATGCGCATCTGGTGGCATTCTGTAATCTGTGGACTATCAGAGTGTTGATGAAACACAAAAATTGCATCGGAGTTGAATACAACAGTCACCATGCGCAGTTTCCTCCACGGGAGTAAGGTCCCAAACGGTCTACGCTTTGATCGTTCCCTGGAATTCCAGTAGTAGTTTCCGATGCACGTCTGGTGGCATTCTTTAATCTGTGGACTATCAGAGTGTTGATGAAACACAGAAATTACATCGGGATTGAATACAACAGTCACCATGCACACTCTCCTCCATGTTAGTAATGTCTCAAACAGTCTACGATTTGATCGTTCCCTGGAACACCAATGGTAGTTTCCAATGCACATCTGGAGGCATTCTGTAATCTGTGGACTATCAAAGTGTTGATGAAACACAGAAATTACATCGGGATTGAATACAACAGTCACCATGCGCACTTTAGTCCGTGGGAGTAATGACTGAAAAAGTCCACCCTTTGATCGTTTTCTGGAAGACCAGTAGTAGTTTCCGATGCACATCTGGTGGCATTCTGTAATCTGTGGACTATCAGAGTGTTGATGAAACACAGAAATTGCATCGGGATTGAATAAAACAGTCACCATGCGCACTTTCCTCCACGGGAGGTATGTCTCAAACAGTCTACGCTTTGATCGTTACCTGGAAGACCAGTAGTAGTTTCCGATGCACGTTTGGTGGCATTCTGTAATCTGTTGACTATCAGAGTGTTGATGACACACAGAGATTGCATCGGGATCGAATACAACAGTCACCATGCGCACTTTCCTCCACGGGCGTAATGTCTCAAACAGTCTACGCTTTGATCGTTACCTGGAAGACCAGTAGTAGTTTCCGATGCACATCTGGAGGCATTCTGAAATCTGTGGACCAACTGAGTGTTGATGAAACACAGAAATTGCATCGGGATTTAATACAACAGTCACTATGCGCACTTTCCTCCATGGGAGTAATGTCTCTAACAGTCTACGCTTGGACGTTCCCAGGAAGACCAGTAGTAGTTTCCGATGCACATCTGGAGGCATTCTGTAATCTGTGGACTATCAGAGTGTTGATGAAACACAGAAATTGCATCGGGATTGAATACAACAGTCACCATGCGCACTTTCCTCCATGGGAGTATTGTCTCAAATAGTCTACGCTTAGATCGTTCCCAGGAAGACCAGTAGTAGTTTCTGATGCTCATCTGGGGGCATTCTGTAATCTGTGGAGTATCAGAGTGTTGATGAAACACAGAAATTGCATCGGGATTGATTACAACAGTCACCATGCGCACCTTCCTCCAAGGGAGTATTGTCTCAAAGAGTTTAGGTTTTGATCGTTCCCTGGAAGACCAGTAGTAGTTTCCGATGCACATCTGGTGGCATTCTGTAATCTGTGGACTATCAGAGTGTTGATGAAACACAGAAATTGCATCGGGATTGAATACAACAGTCACCATGGGCACTCTCCTCCATGTTAGTAATGTCTCAAACAGTCTACGCTTTGATCGTTCCCTGGAAGACCAGTGGTAGTTTCCAATGCACATCTGGAGGCATTCTGTAATCTGTGGACTATCAAAGTGTTGATGAAACACAGAAATTGCATCGGGATTGAATACAACAGTCACCATGCGCACTTACTCCGTGGGAGTAATGACTGAAACAGTCCACCCTTTGATCGTTTTCTGGAATACCAGTAGTAGTTTCCGATGCACATCTGGTGGCATTCTGTAATCTGTGGACTATCAGAGTGTTGATGAAACACAGAAATTGCATCGGGATTGAATACAACAGTCACCATGCCACTTTCCTCCACGGGAGGTATGTCTCAAACAGTCTTCGCTTTGATCGTTACCTGGAAGACCAGTAGTAGTTTCCGATGCACATCTGGTGGCATTCTGTAATCTGTTGACTATCAGAGTGTTGATGAAACACAGAAATTGCATCGGGATTGAATACAACAGTCACTATGCGCACTTTCCTCAACGGGAGTAATGTCTCAAACAGTCTACGCTTTGATCGTTCCCTGGAAGACCTGTAATAGTTTCCGATGCACATCTGGTGGCATTCTGTAGTCTGTGGACTATCAGAGTGTTGATGAAACACAGAAATTTCATCGGGTTGAATACAACAGTCACTATGCGCACTTTCCTGAACGGGAGTAATGTCTCATACAGTCTACGGTTTGATCGTTCCCTGGACGACCAGTGGTAGTTTCCAATGCACATTTGGAGGCATTCTGAAATCTGTGGACTATCAGAGTGTTGATGAAAAACAGAAATTGCATCGGGATTGAATACAACAGCCACCATGCGCACTTTCCTCCGTGGGAGTAATGACTGAAACAGTCCACCCTTTGATCGTTCCCTGGAAGACCAGTAGTAGTTTCCGATGCACATCTGGTGGCATTCTGTAATCTGTGGACTATCAGAGTGTTGATGAAACACAGAAATTGCATCGGGATTGAATAAAACAGTCACCATGCGCACTTTACTCCACTGGAGGTATGTCTCAAACAGTCTACGCTTTGATCGTTCCCTGGAAGACCAGAGGTAGTTTCCGATGCTCAACTGGAGGCATTCTGTAATCTGTGGACTATCAGAGTGTTGATGGAACACAGAAATTGCATCGGGATTGAATACAACAGTCACCATGCGCACTTTCCTCCACGGGAGTAATGTCTCAAACAGTCTACGATTTGATCGTTCCCTGGAAGACCAGTAGTAGTTTCCGATGCACATATGGTGGCATTCTGTAATCTGTGGACTATCAGAGTGTTGATGAAACACAGAAATGGCATCGGGATTGAATACAACAGTCATAATGCGCACTTTCCTCCACGGGAGTAACGTCTCCAACAGTCTATGATTTGATCGTTCCCTGGAAGACCAGTAGTAGTTTCCGAAGCACGTGTGGTGGCATTCTATAATCTGTGGACTATCAGAGTGCTGATGAAACACAGAAATTGCATCGGGATTGAATACAACAGTCACCATGAGCACTTTCCTCCACGGGAGTAAGGTCCCAAACGGTCTACGCTTTCATCGTTCCCTGGAAATCCAGTAGTAGTTTCCGATGCACGTCTGGTGGCATTCTGAAATCTGTGGACTAACTGAGTGTTGATGAAACACAGAAATTGCATCGGGATTGAATACAACAGTCACCATGAGCACTTTCCTCCACGGGAGTAAGGTCCCAAACGGTCTACGCTTTGATCGTTCCCTGGAAATCCAGTAGTAGTTTCCGATGCACGTCTGGTGGCATTCTGAAATCTGTGGACTAACTGAGTGTTGATGAAACACAGAAATTGCATCGGGATTGAATACAACAGTCACTATGCGCACTTTCCTCCATGGGAGTAATGTCTCTATCAGTCTACGCTTGGACGTTCCCAGGAAGACCAGTAGTAGTTTCCGATGCACATCTGGAGGCTTTCTGTAATCTGTGGACTATCAGAGTGTTGATGAAACACAGAAATTGCATCGGGATTGAATACGACAGTCACCATGCGAACTTTCCTCCATGGGAGTATTGTCTCAAATAGTCTACGTTTAGATCGTTCCCAGGAAGACCAGTAGTAGTTTCCGATGCACATCTGGGGGCATTCTGTAATCTGTGGAGTATCAGAGTGTTGATGAAACACATAAATTGCATCGGGATTGATTACAACAGTCACCATGCGCAACTTCCTCCAAGGGAGTAATGTCTCAAAGAGTTTACGTTTTGATCGTTCCCTGGAAGACCAGTAGTAGTTTCCGATGCACATCTGGTGGCATTCTGTAATCTGTGGACTATCAGAGTGTTGATGATACACAGAAATTGCATCGGGATTGAATAAAACAGTCACCATGCGCACTTTCCTCCACGGGAGGTATGTCTCAAACAGTCTACGCTTTGATCGTTAACTGGAAGACCTGTAGTAGCTTCCGATGCACATCTGGTGGCATTCTGTAGTCTGTGGACTATCAGAGTGTTGATGAAACACAGAAATTGCATCGGGATTGAATAAAACAGTCACCATGCGCACTTTCCTCCACGGGAGGTATGTCTCAAACAGTCTACGCTTTGATCGTTAACTGGAAGACCTGTAGTAGCTTCCGATGCACATCTGGTGGCATTCTGTAGTCTGTGGACTATCAGAGTGTTGATGAAACACAGAAATTTCATCGGGATGAATACAACAATCATCATGCACACTTTCCTGAACGGGAGTAATGTCTCAAACAGTCTACGGTTTGATCGTTCCCTGGAAGACCAGTAGTAGTTTCCGGTGCACATCTGGTGGCATTCTGTAATCTGTGGAGTATCAGAGTGTTGATGAAACACAGAAATTACATCGGGATTGTATACAACAGTCACCATGCGCACTCTCCTCCATGTTAGTAATGTCTCAAACAGTCCACGCTTTGAACGTTCCCTGGAAGACCAGTGGTAGTTTCCAATGCACATCTGGAGGCATTCTGTAATCTGTCGACTATCAAAGTGTTGATGAAACACAGAAATTACATCGGGGTTGAATACAACAGTCACCATGCGCACTTTCCTCCGTGGGAGTAATGACTGAAAAAGTCCACCCTTTGATCGTCTTCTGAAAGACCAGTAGTAGTTTCCGATGCACATCTGGTGGCATTCTGTTATCTGTGGACTATCGGAGTGTTGATGAAACACAGAAATTGCATCGGGATTGAATAAAACAGTCACCATGCGCACTTTCCTCCACGGGAGGTATGTCTCAAACAGTCTACGCTTTGATCGTTAACTGGAAGACCTGTAGTAGCTTCCGATGCACATCTGGTGGCATTCTGTAGTCTGTGGACTATCAGAGTGTTGATGAAACACAGAAATTTCATCGGGATGAATACAACAATCATCATGCACACTTTCCTGAACGGGAGTAATGTCTCAAACAGTCTACGGTTTGATCGTTCCCTGGAAGACCAGTAGTAGTTTCCGGTGCACATCTGGTGGCATTCTGTAATCTGTGGAGTATCAGAGTGTTGATGAAACACAGAAATTACATCGGGATTGTATACAACAGTCACCATGCGCACTCTCCTCCATGTTAGTAATGTCTCAAACAGTCCACGCTTTGAACGTTCCCTGGAAGACCAGTGGTAGTTTCCAATGCACATCTGGAGGCATTCTGTAATCTGTCGACTATCAAAGTGTTGATGAAACACAGAAATTACATCGGGGTTGAATACAACAGTCACCATGCGCACTTTCCTCCGTGGGAGTAATGACTGAAAAAGTCCACCCTTTGATCGTCTTCTGAAAGACCAGTAGTAGTTTCCGATGCACATCTGGTGGCATTCTGTTATCTGTGGACTATCGGAGTGTTGATGAAACACAGAAATTGCATCAGGATTGAATAAAACAGTCACCATGCGCACTTTCCTCCACGGGAGGTATGTCTCAAACAGTCTACGCTTTGATCGTTACCTGGAAGACCAGCAGCAGTTTCCGATGCACATTTGGTGGCATTCTGTAATCTGTTGACCATCAGAGTGTTGATGACACACAGAGATTGCAACGGGATCGAGTACAACAGTCACCATGAGCACTTTCCTCCACGGGAGTAAGGTCCCAAACGGTCTACGCTTTCATCGTTCCCTGGAAATCCAGTAGTAGTTTCCGATGCACGTCTGGTGGCATTCTGAAATCTGTGGACTAACTGAGTGTTGATGAAACACAGAAATTGCATCGGGATTGAATACAACAGTCACCATGAGCACTTTCCTCCACGGGAGTAAGGTCCCAAACGGTCTACGCTTTGATCGTTCCCTGGAAATCCAGTAGTAGTTTCCGATGCACGTCTGGTGGCATTCTGAAATCTGTGGACTAACTGAGTGTTGATGAAACACAGAAATTGCATCGGGATTGAATACAACAGTCACTATGCGCACTTTCCTCCATGGGAGTAATGTCTCTATCAGTCTACGCTTGGACGTTCCCAGGAAGACCAGTAGTAGTTTCCGATGCACATCTGGAGGCTTTCTGTAATCTGTGGACTATCAGAGTGTTGATGAAACACAGAAATTGCATCGGGATTGAATACGACAGTCACCATGCGAACTTTCCTCCATGGGAGTATTGTCTCAAATAGTCTACGTTTAGATCGTTCCCAGGAAGACCAGTAGTAGTTTCCGATGCACATCTGGGGGCATTCTGTAATCTGTGGAGTATCAGAGTGTTGATGAAACACATAAATTGCATCGGGATTGATTACAACAGTCACCATGCGCAACTTCCTCCAAGGGAGTAATGTCTCAAAGAGTTTACGTTTTGATCGTTCCCTGGAAGACCAGTAGTAGTTTCCGATGCACATCTGGTGGCATTCTGTAATCTGTGGACTATCAAAGTGTTGATGAAACACAGAAATTGCATCGGGATTGAATACAACAGTCACCATGCGCACTTTCCTCCGTGGGAGTAATGACTGAAACAGTCCACCCTTTGATCGTTTTCTGGAAGACCAGTAGTAGTTTCCGATGCACATCTGGTGGCATTCTATAATCTGTGGACTATCGGAGTGTTGATGAAACACAGAAATTGCATCGGGATTGAATAAAACAGTCACCATGCGCACTTTCCTCCACGGGAGGTATGTCTCAAACAGTCTACGCTTTGATCGTTAACTGGAAGACCTGTAGTAGCTTCCGATGCACATCTGGTGGCATTCTGTAGTCTGTGGACTATCAGAGTGTTGATGAAACACAGAAATTTCATCGGGATGAATACAACAATCACCATGCACACTTTCCTGAACGGGAGTAATGTCTCAAACAGTCTACGGTTTGATCGTTCCCTGGAAGACCAGTAGTAGTTTCCGATGCACATCTGGTGGCATTCTGTAATCTGTGGACTATCAGAGTGTTGATGATACACAGAAATTGCATCGGGATTGAATACAACAGTCACCATGCGCACTTTCCTCCGTGGGAGTAATGACTGAAACAGTCCACCCTTTGATCGTTTTCTGGAAGACCAGTAGTAGTTTCCGATGCACATATGGTGGCATTCTATAATCTGTGGACTATCGGAGTGTTGATGAAACACAGAAATTGCATCGGGATTGAATAAAACAGTCACCATGCGCACTTTCCTCCACGGGAGGTATGTCTCAAACAGTCTACGCTTTGATCGTTAACTGGAAGACCTGTAGTAGCTTCCGATGCACATCTGGTGGCATTCTGTAGTCTGTGGACTATCAGAGTGTTGATGAAACACAGAAATTGCATCGGGATTGAATACGACAGTCACCATGCGAACTTTCCTCCATGGGAGTATTGTCTCAAATAGTCTACGTTTAGATCGTTCCCAGGAAGACCAGTAGTAGTTTCCGATGCACATCTGGGGGCATTCTGTAATCTGTGGAGTATCAGAGTGTTGATGAAACACATAAATTGCATCGGGATTGATTACAACAGTCACCATGCGCAACTTCCTCCAAGGGAGTAATGTCTCAAAGAGTTTACGTTTTGATCGTTCCCTGGAAGACCAGTAGTAGTTTCCGATGCACATCTGGTGGCATTCTGTAATCTGTGGGCTATCAGAGTGTTGATGAAACACAGAAATTGCATCGGGATTGAATACAACAGTCACCATGCGCACTCTCCTCCATGTTAGTAATGTCTCAAACAGTCTACGCTTTCATCGTTCCCTGGAAGACCAGTGGTAGTTTCCAATGCACATCTGGAGGCATTCTGTAATCTGTGGACTATCAAAGTGTTGATGAAACACAGAAATTGCATCGGGATTGAATACAACAGTCACCATGCGCACTTTCCTCCGTGGGAGTAATGACTGAAACAGTCCACACTTTGATCGTTTTCTGGAAGACCAGTAGTAGTTTCCGATGCACATCTGGTGGCATTCTGTAATCTGTGGACTATCAGAGTGTTGATGAAACACAGAAATTGTATCGGGATTGAATAAAACAGTCACCATGCGCACTTTCCTCCACGGGAGGTATGTCTCAAACAGTCTACGCTTTGATCGTTCCCTGGAAGACCTGTAGTAGTTTCCGATGCACATCTGGTGGCATTCTGTAGTCTGTGGACTATCAGAGTGTTGATGAAACACAGAAATTTCATCGGGATGAATACAACAATCACCATGCACACTTTCCTGAACGGGAGTAATGTCTCAAACAGTCTACGGTTTGATCGTTCCCTGGAACCCCAGTAGTAGTTTCCGATGCACATCTGGTGGCATTCTGTAATCTGTGGATTATCAGAGTGTTGATGAAACACAGAGATTGCATCGGGATTGAATACAGCAGTCACCATGCGCACTCTCCTCCTCGGGAGTAGTGTCTCATACAGTCTACGCTTTGATCGTTCCCTGGAAGACCAGTAGTAGTTTCCGATGCGCATCTGGTGCCATTCCGTAATCTGTGGACTATCAGAGTGTTGATGAAACACAGAGATTGCATCGGGATTGAATACAGCAGTCACCATGCGCACTTTCCTCCACCGGAGTAATGTCTCAAACAGTCTACGTTTTGATCGTTCCCTGGAAGACCAGTAGTAGTTTCTGATGCACATCTGGTGGCATTCCTTAATCTGTGGACGATCAGAGTGTTGATGAAACACAGAAATTGCATCGGGATTGAATACAACAGTCACCATGCGCACTTTCCTCCATGTTAGTAATGTCTCAAACATTCTACGCTTTGATCGTTACCTGGAAAACCAGTGGTAGTTTCCGATGCACATCTGGTGGCATTCTGTAATCTGTGGACTATCAGAGTGTTGATGAAACACAGAAATTGCATCGGGATTGAATAAAACAGTCACCATGCGCACTTTCCTCCACGGGAGGTATGTCTCAAACAGTCTACGCTTTGATCGTTCCCTGGAAGACCAGAAGTAGTTTCCGATGCTCATCTGGAGGCATTCTGTAATCTGTGGACTATCAGAGTGTTGATGGAACACAGAAATTGCATCGGGATTGAATACAACAGACACCATGCGCACTTTCCTCCACGGGAGTAATGTCTCAAACAGTCTACGTTTTGATCGTTCCCTGGAAGACCAGTAGTAGATTCCGATGCAGATCTGGTGGCATTCTGTAATCAGTGGACTATCAGAGTGTTGATGAAACACAGAGATTACATCGGGATTGAATACAACAGTCACCATGCGCACTTTCCTCCACGTGAGTAACGTCTCCAACAGTCTACGATTTGATCGTTCCCTGGAATACCAGTAGTTGTTTCCGATGCACATCTGGTGGCATTCTGTAATCTGTGGACTATCAGAGTGTTGATGAAACACAGAAATTGCATCGGAATTGAATACAACAGTCACCATGCGCACTTTCCTCCACGGGAGTAAGGTCCCAAACGGTCTACTCTTTGATCGTTCCCTGGCAGACCAGTAGTAGTTTCCGATGCACGTCTGGTGGCATTCTTTAATCTGTGGACTATCAGAGTGTTGATGAAACACAGAAATTGCATCGGAATTGAATACAACAGTCACTATGCGCACTTTCCTCCACGGGAGTAATGTCTCAAACAGTGTACGGTTTGATCGTTCCCTGGAAGACCAATAGTAGTTTCCGATGCACATCTGGTGGCATTCTGTAATCTGTGGACTATCAGAGTGTTGATGAAACACAGAGATTGCATCGGGATTGAATACAGCAGACACCATGCGCACTCTCCTCCACGGGAGTAATGTCTCAAACAGTCTACGCTTTGATCGTTACCTGGACGACCAGTAGTAGTTTCCGATGCAAATCTGGAGGTATTATGTAATCTGTGGACCATCAGAGTGTTGATGAAACACAGAAATTGTATCCGGATTGAATACAACAGTCACCATGCGCACTTTCCTCCATGGGAGTAATGTCTCAAATAGTCTACGCTTTGATCGTTCCCTGGAAGACCAGTAGTAGTTTCCGATGCACATCTGGAGGCATTCTGTAATCTGTGTACTATCAGAGTGTTGATGAAACACAGAAATTGCATCGGGATTTAATACAACAGTCACCATGCGCACTTGCTTCCATGTTAGTAAAGTTTCAAACAGTCTACGCTTTGATCGTTCCCTGGAAGACCATTGGTAGTATCCAATGAACATCTGGAGGCATTCTGTAATCTGTGGACTATCAGAGTGTTGATGAAACACAGAAATTGCATCTGGATTGAATACAACAGTCACCATGCGCACTTTCCTCCACGGGAGTATGTCTTAAACAGTGTAAGATTTGGTCCTTAACTGGAAAACCAGTAGTAGTTTCCGATGCACATCTGGAGGCATTCTGTAATCTGTGGAGTATCAGAGTGTTGATGAAACACAGATATTGCATCGGGACTGATTACAACAGTCACCATGCGCACCTTCCTCCAAGGGAGTAATGTCTCAAAGAATTCACGTTTTGATCGTTCCCTGGAAGACCAGTAGTAGTTTCCGATGCACATCTGGAGGCATTCTGTAATCTGTGGACTATCAGTGTGTTGATGAAACACAGAAGTTACATCGGGATTGTATACAACAGCCACCATGCGCACTCTCCTCCATGTTAGTAATGTCTCAAACAGTCTACGCTTTGATCGTTCCCTTCAAGACCAGTGGTAGTTTCCAATGCACATCTGGAGGCATTCTGTAATCAGTGGACTATCAAAGTGTTGATGAAACACAGAAATTACATCGGGATTGAACACAACAGTCACCATGCGCACTTTCCTACGTGGGAGTAATGACTGAAAAAGTCCACCCTTTGACCGTTTTCTGGAAGACCAGTAGTAGTTTCCGATTCACTTCTGGTGGCATTCTGTAATCTGTGGACTATCAGAGTGTTGATGAAACACAGAAATTGCATCGGGATTGAATAAAACAGTCACCATGCGCACTTTCCTCCACAGGAGTAATGTCTCAAACAGTCTACGCTTTGATCGTTACCTGGAAGACCAGTAGTAGTTTCCGATGCACATCTGGAGGCATTCTGAAATCTGTGGACTAACTGAGTGTTGATGAAACACAGAAATTGCATCGGGATTGAATACAACAGTTACTATGCGCACTTTCGTCCATGGGACTAATGTCTCTAACAGTCTACGATTGTACGTTCCCAGGAAGACCAGTAGTAGTTTCCGATGCACATCTGGAGGCATTCTGTAATCTGTGGACTATCAGAGTGTTGATGAAACACAGAAATTGCATCGGGATTGAATACAACAGTCACCATGCGCACTTTCCTCCATGGGAGTATTGTCTCAAATAGTCTACGTTTAGATCGTTCCCAGGAAGACCAGTAGTAGTTTCCGATGCACATCTGGGGGCATTCTGTAATCTGTGGCGTATCAGAGTGTTGATGAAACACAGAAATTGCATCGGGATTGATTACAACAGTCACCATGCGCACCTTCCTCCAAGGGAGTAATGTCTCAAAGAGTTTACGTTTTGATCGTTCCCTGGAAGACCAGTAGTAGTTTCCGATGCACATCTGGTGGCATTCTGTAATCTGTGGACTATCAGAGTGTCGATGAAACACAGAAATTGCATCGGGATTGAATACAACAGTCACCATGCTCACTCTCCTCCATGTTAGTAATGTCTCAAACAGTCTACGCTTTCATCGTTTCCTGGAAGACCAGTGGTAGTTTCCAATGCACATCTGGAGGCATTCTGTAATCTGTTGACTATCAGAGTGTTGATGAAATACAGAAATTGCATCGGGATTGAATACAACAGTCACTATGCGCACTTTCCTCCACGGGAGAAATGTCTCAAACAGTCTACGTTTTGATCGTTCCCTGGAAGACCAGTAGTAGTTTCCGATGCACATCTGGTGGCATTCTGTAATCTGTTGACTATCAGAGTGTTGATGAAATACAGAAATTGCATCGGGATTGAATACAACAGTCACTATGCGCACTTTCCTCCACGGGAGTAATGTCTCAAACAGTCTACGCTTTGATCATTCCCTGGAAGACCTGTAGTAGTTTCCGATGCACATCTGGTGGCATTCTGTAGTCTGTGGACTATCAGAGTGTTGATGAAACACAGAAATTTCATCGGGATGAATACAACAGTCACCATGCACACTTTCCTGAACGGGAGTAATGTCTCAAACAGTCTACGGTTTGATCGTTCCCTGGAAGACCAGTAGTTGTTTCCGATGCACATCTGGTGGCATTCTGTAATCTGTGGACTATCAGAGTGTTGATGAAACACAGAGATTGCATCGGGATTGAATACAGCAGTCACCATGCGCAATCTCCTCCACGGGAGTAGTGTCTCATACAGTCTACGCTTTGATCGTTCCCTGGAAGACCAGTAGTATTTTCCGATGCACATCTGGTGGCATTCCCTAATCTGTGGACTATCAGAGTGTTGATGAAACACAGAGATTGCATCGGGATTGAATACAGCAGTCACCATGCGCACTTTCCTCCACCGGAGTAATGTCTCAAACAGTCTACGCTTTGATCGTTCCCTGGAAGACCAGTAGTAGTTTCTGATGCACATCTGGTGCCATTCCTTAATCTGTGGACTATCAGAGTGTTGATGAAACACAGAAATTGCAGCGGGATTGAATACAACAGTCACCATGCGCACTTATCTCCATGTTAGTAATGTCTCAAACATTCTACGCTTTGATCGTTGGCTGGAAGACCAGTGGTAGTTTCCAATGCACATCTGGAGGCATTCTGTAATCTGTGGACTATCAGAGTGTTGACGAAACACAGAAATTGCATCGGGATTGAATACAACAGTCACCATGCGCACTTTCCTCTGTGGGAATAATGACTGAAACAGTCCACCCTTTGATCGTTCCCTGGAAGACCAGTAGTAGTTTCCGATGCACATCTGGTGGCATTCTGTAATCTGTGGTCTATCAGAGTGTTGATGAAACACAGAAATTGCATCGGGATTGAATAAAACAGTCACCATGCGCACTTTCCTCCACGGAGGTATGTCTCAAAGAGTCTACGTTTTGATCGTTGCCTGGAAGACCAGAAGTAGTTTCCGATGCTCATCTGGAGGCATTCTGTAATCTGTGGACTATCAGAGTGTTGATGGAACAAAGAAATTGCATCGGGATTGAATACAACAGACACCATGCGCACTTTCCTCCATGGGAGTAATGTCTCAAACAGTATACGTTTTGTTCGTTCCCTGGAAGACCAGTAGTAGTTTCCGATGCAGATCTGGTGGCATTCTGTAATCAGTGGACTATCAGAGTGTTGATGAAACACAGAGATTGCATCGGGATTGAATACAACAGTCACCATGCGCACTTTCCTCCACGGGAGTAACGTCTCCAACAGTCTACGATTTGATCGTTCCCTGGAATACCAGTAGTTGTTTCCGATGCACGTCTGGTGGCATTCTGTAATCTGTGGACTATCAGAGTGTTGATGAAACACAGAAATTGCATCGGAATTGAATAGAACAGTCACCATGCGCACTTTCCTCCACGGGAGTAAGGTCCCAAACGGTCTTCGCTTTGATCGTTCCCTGGCAGACCAGTAGTAGCTTCCGATGCACGTCTGGTGGCATTCTTTAATCTGTGGACTATCAGAGTGTTGATGAAACACAGAAATTGCATCGGAATTGAATACAACAGTCACCATGCGCACTTTCCTCCACTGGAGTGATGTCTCAAACAGTCTACGGTTTGATCGTTCCCAGGAAGACCAATAGTAGTATCAGATGCACATCTGGTGGCATTCTGTAATCTGTGGACTATCAGAGTGTTGATGAAACACAGTGATTGCATCGGGATTGAATACAGCAGTCACCATGCGCACTCTCCTCCACGGGAATAATGTCTCAAACAGTCTACGCTTTGATCGTTACCTGGAAGACCAGTAGTAGTTTCCGATGCACATCTGGAGGCATTCTGTAATCTGTGGACTATCAGAGTGTTGATGAAACACAGAAATTGCATCGGGATTGAATACGACAGTCACCATGCGCACTCTCCTCCATGTTAGTAATGTCTCAAACAGTCTACGCTTTCATCGTTTCCTGGAAGACCAGTGGTAGTTTCCAATGCACATCTGGAGGCATTCTGTAATCTGTTGACTATCAGAGTGTTGATGAAATACATAAATTGCATCGGGATTGAATACAACAGTCACTATGCGCACTTTCCTCCACGGGAGTAATGTCTCAAACAGTCTACGTGTTGATCGTTACCTGGAAGACCAGTAGTAGTTTCCGATGCACATCTGGTGGCATTCTGTAATCTGTTGACTATCAGAGTGTTGATGAAATACAGAAATTGCATCGGGATTGAATACAACAGTCACTATGCGCACTTTCCTCCACGGGAGTAATGTCTCAAACAGTCTACGCTTTGATCGTTACCTGGAAGACCTGTAGTAGTTTCCGATGCACATCTGGTGGCATTCTGTAGTCTGTGGACTATCAGAGTGTTGATGAAACACAGAAATTTCTTTGGGATGAATACAACAGTCACCATGCACACTTTCCTGAACGGGAGTAATGTCTCAAACAGTCTACGGTTTGATCGTTCCCTGGAAGACCAGTAGTAGTTTCCGATGCACATCTGGTGGCATTCTGTGATCTGTGGACTATCAGAGTGTTGATGAAACTCAGAGACAGCATCGGGATTGTATACAGCAGTCACCATGCGCACTCTCCTCCACGGGAGTAGTGTCTCATACAGTCTACGCTTTGATCGTTCCCTGGAAGACCAGTAGTAGTTTCCGATGCACATCTGGTGGCATTCCTTAATCTGTGGACTATCAGAGTGTTGATGAAACACAGAGATTGCATCGGTATAGAATTCAGCAGTCACCATGCGCACTTTACTCCACGGGAGTGTTGTCTCAAACAGTCTATGCTTTGATCGTTCCCTGGAAGACTAGTAGTAGTTTCCGATGCACATCTGGTGGCATTCCTTAATCTGTGGACCATCAGAGTGTTGATGAAACACAGAAATTGTATCCGGATTGAATACAACAGTAACCATGCGCACTTAACTCCATGGGAGTAATGTCTCAAATAGTCTACAATTAGATTGTTCCCAGGAAGCCCAGTAGTAGTTTCCGATGCACATCTGGAGACATTCTGTAATCTGTGGAGTATCAGAGTGTTGATGAAACACAGAAATTGCATCGGGATTGAATACAACAGTCACTATGTGCACTTTCCTCCACGGGAGTAATGTCTCAAACAGTCTACGCTTTGATCGTTCCCTGGAAGACCTGTAGTAGTTTCCGATGCACATCTGGTGGCATTCTGTAGTCTGTGGACTATCAGAGTGTTGATGAAACACTGAAATTTCATCGGGATGAATACAACAGTCACCATGCACACTTTCCTGAACGGGAGTAATGTCTCAAACAGTCTACGGTTTGATCGTTCCCTGGAAGACCAGTAGTAGTTTCCGATGCACATCTGGTGGCATTCTGTGATCTGTGGACTATCAGAGTGCTGATGAAACTCAGAGACTGCATCGGGATTGAATACAGCAGTCACCATGCGCACTCTCCTCCACGGGAGTAGTGTCTCATACAGTCTACGCTTTGATCGTTCCCTGGAAGACCAGTAGTAGTTTCCGATGCAGATCTGGTGGCATTCTGTAATCAGTGGACTATCAGAGTGTTGATGTAACACAGAGATTGCATCGGGATTGAATACAACAGTCCCCATGCGCACTTTCCTCCACGGGAGTAACGTCTCCAACAGTCTACGATTTGATCGTTCCCTGGAATACCAGTAGTTGTTTCCGATGCACATCTGGTGGCATTCTGTAATCAGTGGACTATCAGAGTGTTGATGAAACACAGAAATTGCATCGGAATTGAATACAACAGTCACCATGCGCACTTTCCTCCACGGGAGTAAAGTCCCAAACGGTCTTCGCTTTGATCGTTCCCTGGCAGACCAGTAGTAGTTTCCGATGCACGTCTGGTGGCATTCTTTAGTCTGTGGACTATCAGAGTGTTGATGAAACACAGAAATTGCATCGGAATTGAATACAACAGTCACCATGCGCACTTTCCTCCACTGGAGTAATGTCTCAAACAGGGTACGGTTTGATCGTTCCCTGGAAGACCAATAGTAGTTTCCGATGCACATCTGGTGGCATTCTGTAATCTGTGGACTATCAGAGAGTTGATGAAACACAGAGATTGCATCGGGATTGAATACAGCAGTCACCATGCGCACTCTCCTCCACGGGAGTAATGTCTCAAACAGTCTACGCTTTGATCGTTACCTGGAAGACCAGTAGTAGTTTCCGATGCACATCTGGTGGCATTCTGTAATCTGTGGACTATCAGAGAGTTGATGAAACCCAGAAATTGCATCGGGATTGAATACAACGGTCACCATGCGCACTCTCCTCCATGTTAGTAATGTCTCAAACAGTCTACGCTTTCATCGTTTCCTGGAAGACCAGTGTTGTTTCCAATGCACATCTGGAGGCATTCTGTAATCTGTTGACTATCAGAGTGTTGATGAAATACAGAAATTGCATCAGGATTGAATACAACAGTCACTATGCGCACTTTCCTATACGGGAGTAATGTCTCAAACAGTCTACGTTTTGATCGTTCCCTGGAAGACCAGTAGTAGTTTCCGATGCACATCTGGTGGCATTCTGTAATCTGTTGACTATCAGAGTGTTGATGAAATACAGAAATTGCATCAGGATTGAATACAACAGTCACTATGCGCACTTTCCTCCACGGGAGTAATGTCTCAAACAGTCTACGCTTTGATCGTTCCCTGGAAGACCTGTAGTAGTTTCCGATGCACATCTGGTGGCATTCTGTAGTCTGTGGACTATCAGAGTGTTGATGAAACACAGAAATTTCATCGGGATGAATACAACAGTCACCATGCACACTTTCCTGAACGGGAGTAATGTCTCAAACAGTCTACGGTTTGATCGTTCCCTGGAAGACCAGTAGTAGTTTCCGATGCACATCTGGTGGCATTCTGTGATCTGTGGACTATCAGAGTGTTGATGAAACTCAGAGATTGCATCGGGATTGAATACAGCAGTCACCATGCGCACTCACCTCCACGGGAGTAGTGTCTCATACAGTCTACGCTTTGATCGTTCCCTGGAAGACCAGTAGTTGTTTCCGATGCACATCTGGTGGCATTCCTTAATCTGTGGACTATCAGAGTGTTGATGAAACACAGAGATTGCATCGGGATAGAATTCAGCAGTCACCATGCGCACTTTCCTCCACGGGAGTGTTGTCTCAAACAGTCTATGCTTTGATCGTTCCCTGGAAGACTAGTAGCAGTTTCCGATGCACATATGGTGGCATTCCTTAATCTGTGGACCATCAGAGTGTTGGTGAAACACAGAAATTGTATCCGGATTGAATACAACAGTAACCATGCGCACTTCCCTCCATGGGAGTAATGTCTCAAATAGTCTACGCTTAGATTGTTCCCAGGAAGCCCAGTAGTAGTTTCCGATGAACATCTGGAGACATTCTGTAATCTGTGGAGTATCAGAGTGTTGATGAAACACAGAAATTGCATAGGGATTGAATACAACAGTAACCATACGCACCTTCCTCCAAAGGAGTAATGTCTCAAAGAGTTTACGCTTTGATCGTTCCCAGGAAGACCAGTAGTAGTTTCCGATGCACATCTGGAGGCATTCTGTAATCTGTGTACTATCAGAGTGTTGATGAAACACAGAAATTGCATCGGGATTGAATACAACAGTCACCATGCGCACTTGCTTCCATGTTAGTAATGTCTCAAACAGTCTACGCTTTGATCGTTCCCTGGAAGACCATTGGTAGTATCCTATGCACATCTGGAGGCATTCTGTAATCTGTGGACTATCAAAGTGTTGATGAAACACAAAAATTGCATCGGGATTGAATACAACAGTCACCATGCGCACGTTCCTCCATGGGAGTAATGACTGAAACAGTCCACCCTTTGATCGTTTTCTGGAATCCAGTAGTAGTTTCCGATGCACATCTGGTGGCATTCTGTAATCTGTGGACTATCAGAGTGTTGATGAAACACAGAAATTGCATCGGGATTGAATAAAACAGTCACCATGCGCACTTTCCTCCACGGGAGGTATGTCTCAAACAGTCAACGCTTTGATCGTTCCCTGGAAGACCTGTAGTAGTTTCCGATGCACATCTGGTGGCATTCTGTAGTCTGTGGACTATCAGAGTGTTGATGAAACACAGAAATTTCATCGGGATGAATACAACAGCCACCATGCGGACTTTCCTGAACGGGAGTAATGTCTCAAACAGTCTACGGTTTGATCGTTCCCTGGAAGACCAGTAGTAGTTTCCGATGCACATCTGGAGGCATTCTGTAATCTGTGGAGTATCAGAGTGTTAATGAAACACAGAAATTGCATCGGGATTGAATACAACAGTCACCATGCGCACTTGCTTCCATGTTACTAATGTCTCAAACAGTCTACGCTTTGATCGTTCCCTGGAAGCCCATTGGTAGTATCCAATGCACATCTGGAGGCATTCTGTAATCTGTGGACTATCAAAGTGTTGATGAAACACAAAAATTGCATCGGGATTGAATACAACAGTCACCATGCGCACGTTCCTCCATGGGAGTAATGACTGAAACAGTCCACAATTTGATCGTTTTCTGGAAGACCAGTAGTTTTTTCAGATGCACATCCTATGGCATTCTGTAATCTGTGGACTATCAGAGTATTGATGGAACACAGAAATTGCATCGGGATTGAATACAACAGTCACCACGCGCACTCACTCCAGTGGAGTAATGTCTCAAACAGTCTACGATTTGATCGTTCCCTGCAAGACCAGTAGTAGTTTCCGATGCACATATGGTGGCATTCTGTAATCTGTGGACTATCAGAGTGTTGATGAAACACAGAAATTGCATCGGGATTGAATACAACAGTCATCATGCGCACTTTCCTCCACGGGAGTAACGTCTCCAACAGTCTACGATTTGATCGTTCCCTGGAAGACCAGTAGTAGTTTCCGAAGCACATCTGGTGGCATTCTGTAATCTGTGGACTATCAGAGTGTTGATGAAACACAGAAATTGCATCTGGATTGAATACAACAGTCACCATATGCACTTTCCTCCACGGGAGTATGTCTCAAACAGTCTAAGTTTTGATCGTTCCCTGGAAGACCACTAGTAATTCCCGATGCACATCTGGTGGCATTCTATAATCTGTGGTCTATCAGAGTGTTGTTGAAACAAAGAAATTGCATCGGGATGAATACAACAGTCACCATGCGACATTGCTCCACGGAAGTAACGTCTCCAACAGTCTACGATTTGATCGTTCCCTGGAATACGAGTAGTTGTTTCCGATGCACATCTGGTGGCATTCTGTAATCTGTGGACTATCAGAGTGTTGATGAATCACAGAAATTGCATCGGAATTGAATACAACAGTCACCATGCGCACTTTCCTCCACGGGAGTAATGTCTCAAACAGTCTACGGTTTGATCGTTCCCTGGAAGATCATTAGTAGCTTCCGATGCACATTTGGTGGCTTTCCGTAGTCTGTTGACTATCAGAGTGTTGATGACACACAGAGATTGCATCGGGATCAAATACAACAGTCAACATGCGCACTTTCCTCCACGGGAGTAATGTCTCAAACAGTCTACGCTTTCATCGTTACCTGGAAGACCAGTAGTGGTTTCCGATGCACATCTGGAGGCATTCTGAAATCTGTGGACTAACTAAGTGTTGATGAAACACAGAAATTGCATCGGGATTGAATACAACAGTCACTATGCGCACTTTCCTCCATGGGAGTAATGTCTCTAACAGTCTACGCTTGGACGTTCCCAGGAAGACCAGTAGTAGTTTCCGATGCACATCTGGAGGCATTCTGTAATCTGTGGACTATCAGAGTGTTGATGAAACACAGAAATTGCATCGGGATTGAATACAACAGTCACCATGCCCACTCTCCTCCATGTTAGTAATGTCTCAAACAGTCTACGCTTTGATCGTTCCCTGGAAGACCAGTGGTAGTTTCCAATGCACATCTGGAGGCATTCTGTAATCTGTGGACTATCAAAGTGTTGATGAAACACAGAAATTACATCGGGATTGAATACAACAGTCACCATGCGCAGTTTCCTCCGTGGGACTAATGACTGAAAAAGTCCACCCTTTGATCATTTTCTGGAAGACCAGTAGTAGTTTCCGATGCACATCTATTGGCATTCTGTAATCTGTGGACAGAGTGTTGATGAAACACAGAAATTGCATCGGGATTGAATACAGCAGTCACCATGCGCACTTTCCTCCACGGGAGTAATGTCTCAAACAGTCTACGCTTTGATCGTTACCTGGAAGACCAGTAGTAGTTTCCGATGCACATCTGGAAGCATTCTGAAATCTGTGGACTAACTGAGTGTTGATAAAACACAGAAATTGCATCTGGATTGAATACAACAGTCACTACGCGCACTTTCCTCCATGGGAGTAATGTCTCTAACAGTCTACGCTTGGACGTTCCCAGGAAGACCAGTAGTAGTTTCCGATGCACATCTGGAGGCATTCTGTAATCTGTGGAGTATCAGAGTGTTGATGAAACACAGAAATTTCATCGGGATCGAATACAACAGTCACCATGCGCACTTTCCTCCACGGGAGGTATGTCTCAAACAGTCAACGCTTTGATCGTTCCCTGGAAGACCTGTAGTAGTTTCCGATGCACATCTGGTGGCATTCTGTAGTCTGTGGACTATCAGAGTGTTGATGAAACACAGAAATTTCATCGGGATGAATACAACAGCCACCATGCGGACTTCCCTGAACGGGAGTAATGTCTCAAACAGTCTACGGTTTGATCGTTCCCTGGAAGACCAGTAGTAGTTTCCGATGCACATCTGGAGGCATTCTGTAATCTGTGGAGTATCAGAGTGTTAATGAAACAAAGAAATTGCATCGGGATTGAATACAACAGTCACCATGCGCACTTGCTTCCATGTTACTAATGTCTCAAACAGTCTACGCTTTGATCGTTCCCTGGAAGACCATTGGTAGTATCCAATGCACATCTGGAGGCATTCTGTAATCTGTGGACTATCAAAGTGTTGATGAAACACAAAAATTGCATCGGGATTGAATACAACAGTCACCATGCGCACGTTCCTCCATGGGAGTAATGACTGAAACAGTCCACAATTTGATCGTTTTCTGGAAGATCGGTAGTAGTTTCCGATGCACATCTGGTGGCATTCTGTAATCTGTGGACTATCAGAGTGTTGATGAAACACAGAAATTGCATCGGGATTGAATAAAACAGTCACCATGCGCACTTTCCTCCACGGGAGGTATGTCTCAAACAGTCTACGCTTTGATCGTTACCTGGAAGACCAGTAGTAGTTTCCGATGCACATCCTGTGGCATTCTGTAATCTGTGGACTATCAGAGTGTTGAAGGAACACAGAAATTGCATCGGGATTGAATACAACAGTCACCATGGGCACTCCCTCCAGGGGAGTAATGTCTCAAACAGTCTACGATTTGATCGTTCCCTGCAAGACCAGTAGTAGTTTCTGATGCACATATGGTGGCATTCTGTAATCTGTGGACTATCAGAGTGTTGATGAAACACAGAAATTGCATCGGGATTGAATACAACAGTCATCATGCGCACTTTCCTCCACGGGAGTAACGTCTCCAACAGTCTACGATTTGATCGTTCCCTGGAAGACCAGTAGTAGTTTCCGAAGCACATCTGGTGGCATTCTGTAATCTGTGGACTATCAGAGTGTTGATGAAACACAGAAATTGCATCTGGATTGAATACAACAGTCACCATACGCACTTTCCTCCACGGGAGTATGTCTCAAACAGTCTAAGTTTTGATCGTTCCCTGGAAGACCACTAGTAATTCCCGATGCACATCTGGTGGCATTCTATAATCTGTGGTCTATCAGAGTGCTGATGAAACACAGAAATTGCATCGGGATGAATACAACAGTCACCATGCGACATTGCTCCACGGGAGTAACGTCTCCAACAGTCTACGATTTGATCGTTCCCTGGAATACGAGTAGTTGTTTCCGATGCACATCTGGTGGCATTCTGTAATCTGTGGACTATCAGAGTGTTGATGAATCACAGAAATTGCATCGGAATTGAATACAACAGTCACCATGCGCACTTTCCTCCACGGGAGTAATGTCTCAAACAGTCTACGGTTTGATCGTTCCCTGGAAGATCATTAGTAGTTTCCGATGCACATTTGGTGGCTTTCCGTAGTCTGTTGACTATCAGAGTGTTGATGACACACAGAGATTGCATCGGGATCGAATACAACAGTCAACATGCGCACTTTCCTCCACGGGAGTAATGTCTCAAACAGTCTACGCTTTCATCGTTACCTGGAAGACCAGTAGTGGTTTCCGATGCACTTCTGGAGGCATTCTGAAATCTGTGGACTAACTAAGTGTTGATGAAACACAGAAATTGCATCGGGATTGAATACAACAGTCACTATGCGCACTTTCCTCCACGGGAGTATGTCTCAAACAGTCTAAGTTTTGATCGTTCCCTGGAAGACCACTAGTAATTCCCGATGCACATCTGGTGGCATTCTATAATCTGTGGTCTATCAGAGTGCTGATGAAACACAGAAATTGCATCGGGATGAATACAACAGTCACCATGCGACATTGCTCCACGGGAGTAACGTCTCCAACAGTCTACGATTTGATCGTTCCCTGGAATACGAGTAGTTGTTACCGATGCACATCTGGTGGCATTCTGTAATCTGTGGACTATCAGAGTGTTGATGAATCACAGAAATTGCATCGGAATTGAATACAACAGTCACCATGCGCACTTTCCTCCACGGGAGTAATGTCTCAAACAGTCTACGGTTTGATCGTTCCCTGGAAGATCATTAGTAGTTTCCGATGCACATTAGGTGGCTTTCCGTAGTCTGTTGACTATCAGAGTGTTGATGACACACAGAGATTGCATCGGGATCGAATACAACAGTCAACATGCGCACTTCCCTCCATGGGAGTAATGTCTCAAATAGTCTACGCTTAGATTGTTCCCAGGAAGCCCAGTAGTAGTTTCCGATGCACATCTGGAGACATTCTGTAATCTGTGGAGTATCAGAGTGTTGATGAAACACAGAAATTGCATAGGGATTGAATACAACAGTAACCATACGCACCTTCCTCCAAAGGAGTAATGTCTCAAAGAGTTTACGCTTTGATCGTTCCCAGGAAGACCAGTAGTAGTTTCCGATGCACATCTGGAGGCATTCTGTAATCTGTGTACTATCAGAGTGTTGATGAAACACAGAAATTGCATCGGGATTGAATACAACAGTCACCATGCGCACTTGCTTCCATGTTAGTAATGTCTCAAACAGTCTACGCTTTGATCGTTCCCTGGAAGACCATTGGTAGTATCCTATGCACATCTGGAGGCATTCTGTAATCTGTGGACTATCAAAGTGTTGATGAAACACAAAAATTGCATCGGGATTGAATACAACAGTCACCATGCGCACGTTCCTCCATGGGAGTAATGACTGAAACAGTCCACCCTTTGATCGTTTTCTGGAATCCAGTAGTAGTTTCCGATGCACATCTGGTGGCATTCTGTAATCTGTGGACTATCAGAGTGTTGATGAAACACAGAAATTGCATCGGGATTGAATAAAACAGTCACCATGCGCACTTTCCTCCACGGGAGGTATGTCTCAAACAGTCAACGCTTTGATCGTTCCCTGGAAGACCTGTAGTAGTTTCCGATGCACATCTGGTGGCATTCTGTAGTCTGTGGACTATCAGAGTGTTGATGAAACACACAAATTTCATCGGGATGAATACAACAGCCACCATGCGGACTTTCCTGAACGGGAGTAATGTCTCAAACAGTCTACGGTTTGATCGTTCCCTGGAAGACCAGTAGTAGTTTCCGATGCACATCTGGAGGCATTCTGTAATCTGTGGAGTATCAGAGTGTTAATGAAACACAGAAATTGCATCGGGATTGAATACAACAGTCACCATGCGCACTTGCTTCCATGTTACTAATGTCTCAAACAGTCTACGCTTTGATCGTTCCCTGGAAGCCCATTGGTAGTATCCAATGCACATCTGGAGGCATTCTGTAATCTGTGGACTATCAAAGTGTTGATGAAACACAAAAATTGCATCGGGATTGAATACAACAGTCACCATGCGCACGTTCCTCCATGGGAGTAATGACTGAAACAGTCCACAATTTGATCGTTTTCTGGAAGACCAGTAGTTTTTTCAGATGCACATCCTATGGCATTCTGTAATCTGTGGACTATCAGAGTATTGATGGAACACAGAAATTGCATCGGGATTGAATACAACAGTCACCACGCGCACTCACTCCAGTGGAGTAATGTCTCAAACAGTCTACGATTTGATCGTTCCCTGCAAGACCAGTAGTAGTTTCCGATGCACATATGGTGGCATTCTGTAATCTGTGGACTATCAGAGTGTTGATGAAACACAGAAATTGCATCGGGATTGAATACAACAGTCATCATGCGCACTTTCCTCCACGGGAGTAACGTCTCCAACAGTCTACGATTTGATCGTTCCCTGGAAGACCAGTAGTAGTTTCCGAAGCACATCTGGTGGCATTCTGTAATCTGTGGACTATCAGAGTGTTGATGAAACACAGAAATTGCATCGGGATTGAATACAACAGTCACCATGCGCAGTTTCCTCCGTGGGACTAATGACTGAAAAAGTCCACCCTTTGATCATTTTCTGGAAGACCAGTAGTAGTTTCCGATGCACATCTATTGGCATTCTGTAATCTGTGGACAGAGTGTTGATGAAACACAGAAATTGCATCGGGATTGAATACAGCAGTCACCATGCGCACTTTCCTCCACGGGAGTAATGTCTCAAACAGTCTACGCTTTGATCGTTACCTGGAAGACCAGTAGTAGTTTCCGATGCACATCTGGAAGCATTCTGAAATCTGTGGACTAACTGAGTGTTGATAAAACACAGAAATTGCATCTGGATTGAATACAACAGTCACTACGCGCACTTTCCTCCATGGGAGTAATGTCTCTAACAGTCTACGCTTGGACGTTCCCAGGAAGACCAGTAGTAGTTTCCGATGCACATCTGGAGGCATTCTGTAATCTGTGGAGTATCAGAGTGTTGATGAAACACAGAAATTTCATCGGGATCGAATACAACAGTCACCATGCGCACTTTCCTCCACGGGAGGTATGTCTCAAACAGTCAACGCTTTGATCGTTCCCTGGAAGACCTGTAGTAGTTTCCGATGCACATCTGGTGGCATTCTGTAGTCTGTGGACTATCAGAGTGTTGATGAAACACAGAAATTTCATCGGGATGAATACAACAGCCACCATGCGGACTTCCCTGAACGGGAGTAATGTCTCAAACAGTCTACGGTTTGATCGTTCCCTGGAAGACCAGTAGTAGTTTCCGATGCACATCTGGAGGCATTCTGTAATCTGTGGAGTATCAGAGTGTTAATGAAACAAAGAAATTGCATCGGGATTGAATACAACAGTCACCATGCGCACTTGCTTCCATGTTACTAATGTCTCAAACAGTCTACGCTTTGATCGTTCCCTGGAAGACCATTGGTAGTATCCAATGCACATCTGGAGGCATTCTGTAATCTGTGGACTATCAAAGTGTTGATGAAACACAAAAATTGCATCGGGATTGAATACAACAGTCACCATGCGCACGTTCCTCCATGGGAGTAATGACTGAAACAGTCCACAATTTGATCGTTTTCTGGAAGATCAGTAGTAGTTTCCGATGCACATCTGGTGGCATTCTGTAATCTGTGGACTATCAGAGTGTTGATGAAACACAGAAATTGCATCGGGATTGAATAAAACAGTCACCATGCGCACTTTCCTCCACGGGAGGTATGTCTCAAACAGTCTACGCTTTGATCGTTACCTGGAAGACCAGTAGTAGTTTCCGATGCACATCCTGTGGCATTCTGTAATCTGTGGACTATCAGAGTGTTGAAGGAACACAGAAATTGCATCGGGATTGAATACAACAGTCACCATGGGCACTCCCTCCAGGGGAGTAATGTCTCAAACAGTCTACGATTTGATCGTTCCCTGCAAGACCAGTAGTAGTTTCTGATGCACATATGGTGGCATTCTGTAATCTGTGGACTATCAGAGTGTTGATGAAACACAGAAATTGCATCGGGATTGAATACAACAGTCATCATGCGCACTTTCCTCCACGGGAGTAACGTCTCCAACAGTCTACGATTTGATCGTTCCCTGGAAGACCAGTAGTAGTTTCCGAAGCACATCTGGTGGCATTCTGTAATCTGTGGACTATCAGAGTGTTGATGAAACACAGAAATTGCATCTGGATTGAATACAACAGTCACCATACGCACTTTCCTCCACGGGATTATGTGTCAAACAGTCTAAGTTTTGATCGTTCCCTGGAAGACCACTAGTAATTCCCGATGCACATCTGGTGGCATTCTATAATCTGTGGTCTATCAGAGTGCAGATGAAACACAGAAATTGCATCGGGATGAATACAACAGTCACCATGCGACATTGCTCCACGGGAGTAACGTCTCCAACAGTCTACGATTTGATCGTTCCCTGGAATACGAGTAGTTGTTTCCGATGCACATCTGGTGGCATTCTGTAATCTGTGGACTATCAGAGTGTTGATGAATCACAGAAATTGCATCGGAATTGAATACAACAGTCACCATGCGCACTTTCCTCCACGGGAGTAATGTCTCAAACAGTCTACGGTTTGATCGTTCCCTGGAAGATCATTAGTAGTTTCCGATGCACATTTGGTGGCTTTCCGTAGTCTGTTGACTATCAGAGTGTTGATGACACACAGAGATTGCATCGGGATCGAATACAACAGTCAACATGCGCACTTTCCTCCACGGGAGTAATGTCTCAAACAGTCTACGCTTTCATCGTTACCTGGAAGACCAGTAGTGGTTTCCGATGCACATCTGGAGGCATTCTGAAATCTGTGGACTAACTAAGTGTTGATGAAACACAGAAATTGCATCGGGATTGAATACAACAGTCACTATGCGCACTTTCCTCCACGGGAGTATGTCTCAAACAGTCTAAGTTTTGATCGTTCCCTGGAAGACCACTAGTAATTCCCGATGCACATCTGGTGGCATTCTATAATCTGTGGTCTATCAGAGTGCTGATGATTACAGAATGCCACCAGATGTGCATCGGAAACAACTACTCGTATTCCAGGGAACGATCAAATCGTAGACTGTTGGAGACGTTACTTCCGTGGAGCAATGTCGCATGGTGACTGTTGTATTCATCCCGATGCAATTTCTTTGTTTCAACAACACTCTGATAGACCACAGATTATAGAATGCCACCATCTGAACGGGAGTAATGTCTCAAACAGTCTACGCTTTGATCGTTCCCTGGAAGACCAGTAGTAGTTTCCGATGCACATCTGGAGGCATTCTGTAATCTGTGGAGTATCAGAGTGTTAATGAAACACAGAAATTGCATCGGGATTGAATACAACAGTCACCATGCGCACTTGCTTCCATGTTACTAGTGTCTCAAACAGTCTACGCTTTGATCGTTCCCTGGAAGACCATTGGTAGTATCCAATGCACATCTGGAGGCATTCTGTAATCTGTGGACTATCAAAGTGTTGATGAAACACAAAAATTGCATCTGGTTTGAATACAACAGTCACCATGCGCACGTTCCTCCATGGGAGTAATGACTGAAACAGTCCACAATTTGATCGTTTTCTGGAAGATCTGTAGTAGTTTCCGATGCACATCTGGTGGCATTCTATAATCTGTGGACTATCAGAGTGTTGATGAAACACAGAAATTGCATCGGGATTGAATAAAGCAGTCACCATGCGCACTTTCCTCCACGGGAGGTATGTCTCAAACAGTCTACGCTTTGATCGTTACCTGGAAGACCAGTAGTAGTTTCCGATGCACATCCTGTGGCATTCTGTAATCTGTGGACTATCAGAGTGTTGATGGAACACAGAAATTGCATCGGGATTGAATACAACAGTCACCATGCGCACTCCCTCCAGGGGAGTAATGTCTCAAACAGTCTACGATTTGATCGTTCCCTGCAAGACCAGTAGTAGTTTCCGATGCACATATGGTGGCATTCTGTAATCTGTGGACTATCAGAGTGTTGATGAAACACAGAAATTGCATCGGGATTGAATACAACAGTCATCATGAGCACTTTCCTCCACGGGAGTAACGTCTCCAACAGTCTACGATTTGATCGTTCCCTGGAAGACCAGTAGTAGTTTCCGAAGCACATCTGGTGGCATTCTGTAATCTGTGGACTATCAGAGTGTTGATGAAACACAGAAATTGCATCTGGATTGAATACAACAGTCACCATACGCACTTTCCTCCACGGGAGTATGTCTCAAACAGTCTAAGTTTTGATCGTTCCCTGGAAGACCACTAGTAATTCCCGATGCACATCTGGTGGCATTCTATAATCTGTGGTCTATCAGAGTGCTGATGAAACACAGAAATTGCATCGGGATAAATACAACAGTCACCATGCGACATAGCTCCACGGGAGTAACGTCTCCAACAGTCTACGATTTGATCGTTCCCTGGAATACGAGTAGTTGTTTCCGATGCACATCTGGTGGCATTCTGTAATCTGTGGACTATCAGAGTGTTGATGAATCACAGAAATTGCATCGGAATTGAATACAACAGTCACCATGCGCACTTTCCTCCACGGGAGTAATGTCTCAAACAGTCTACGGTTTGATCGTTCCCTGGAAGATCATTAGTAGTTTCCGATGCACATTTGGTGGCTTTCCGTTGTCTGTTGACTATCAGAGTGTTGATGACACACAGAGATTGCATCGGGATCGAATACAACAGTCAACATGCGCACTTCCCTCCATGGGAGTAATGTCTCAAATAGTCTACGCTTAGATTGTTCCCAGGAAGCCCAGTAGTAGTTTCCGATGCACATCTGGAGACATTCTGTAATCTGTGGAGTATCAGAGTGTTGATGAAACACAGAAATTGCATAGGGATTGAATACAACAGTAACCATACGCACCTTCCTCCAAAGGAGTAATGTCTCAAAGAGTTTACGCTTTGATCGTTCCCAGGAAGACCAGTAGTAGTTTCCGATGCACATCTGGAGGCATTCTGTAATCTGTGTACTATCAGAGTGTTGATGAAACACAGAAATTGCATCGGGATTGAATACAACAGTCACCATGCGCACTTGCTTCCATGTTAGTAATGTCTCAAACAGTCTACGCTTTGATCGTTCCCTGGAAGACCATTGGTAGTATCCTATGCACATCTGGAGGCATTCTGTAATCTGTGGACTATCAAAGTGTTGATGATACACAAAAATTGCATCGGGATTGAATACAACAGTCACCATGCGCACGTTCCTCCATGGGAGTAATGACTGAAACAGTCCACCCTTTGATCGTTTTCTGGAATCCAGTAGTAGTTTCCGATGCACATCTGGTGGCATTCTGTAATCTGTGGACTATCAGAGTGTTGATGAAACACAGAAATTGCATCGGGATTGAATAAAACAGTCACCATGCGCACTTTCCTCCACGGGAGGTATGTCTCAAACAGTCAACGCTTTGATCGTTCCCTGGAAGACCTGTAGTAGTTTCCGATGCACATCTGGTGGCATTCTGTAGTCTGTGGACTATCAGAGTGTTGATGAAACACAGAAATTTCATCGGGATGAATACAACAGCCACCATGCGGACTTTCCTGAACGGGAGTAATGTCTCAAACAGTCTACGGTTTGATCGTTCCCTGGAAGACCAGTAGTAGTTTCCGATGCACATCTGGAGGCATTCTGTAATCTGTGGAGTATCAGAGTGTTAATGAAACACAGAAATTGCATCGGGATTGAATACAACAGTCACCATGCACACTTGCTTCCATGTTACTAATGTCTCAAACAGTCTACGCTTTGATCGTTCCCTGGAAGCCCATTGGTAGTATCCAATGCACATCTGGAGGCATTCTGTAATCTGTGGACTATCAAAGTGTTGATGAAACACAAAAATTGCATCGGGATTGAATACAACAGTCACCATGCGCACGTTCCTCCATGGGAGTAATGACTGAAACAGTCCACAATTTGATCGTTTTCTGGAAGACCAGTAGTTTTTTCAGATGCACATCCTATGGCATTCTGTAATCTGTGGACTATCAGAGTATTGATGGAACACAGAAATTGCATCGGGATTGAATACAACAGTCACCACGCGCACTCACTCCAGTGGAGTAATGTCTCAAACAGTCTACGATTTGATCGTTCCCTGCAAGACCAGTAGTAGTTTCCGATGCACATATGGTGGCATTCTGTAATCTGTGGACTATCAGAGTGTTGATGAAACACAGAAATTGCATCGGGATTGAATACAACAGTCATCATGCGCACTTTCCTCCACGGGAGTAACGTCTCCAACAGTCTACGATTTGATCGTTCCCTGGAAGACCAGTAGTAGTTTCCGAAGCACATCTGGTGGCATTCTGTAATCTGTGGACTATCAGAGTGTTGATGAAACACAGAAATTGCATCTGGATTGAATACAACAGTCACCATATGCACTTTCCTCCACGGGAGTATGTCTCAAACAGTCTAAGTTTTGATCGTTCCCTGGAAGACCACTAGTAATTCCCGATGCACATCTGGTGGCATTCTATAATCTGTGGTCTATCAGAGTGTTGTTGAAACAAAGAAATTGCATCGGGATGAATACAACAGTCACCATGCGACATTGCTCCACGGAAGTAACGTCTCCAACAGTCTACGATTTGATCGTTCCCTGGAATACGAGTAGTTGTTTCCGATGCACATCTGGTGGCATTCTGTAATCTGTGGACTATCAGAGTGTTGATGAATCACAGAAATTGCATCGGAATTGAATACAACAGTCACCATGCGCACTTTCCTCCACGGGAGTAATGTCTCAAACAGTCTACGGTTTGATCGTTCCCTGGAAGATCATTAGTAGCTTCCGATGCACATTTGGTGGCTTTCCGTAGTCTGTTGACTATCAGAGTGTTGATGACACACAGAGATTGCATCGGGATCAAATACAACAGTCAACATGCGCACTTTCCTCCACGGGAGTAATGTCTCAAACAGTCTACGCTTTCATCGTTACCTGGAAGACCAGTAGTGGTTTCCGATGCACATCTGGAGGCATTCTGAAATCTGTGGACTAACTAAGTGTTGATGAAACACAGAAATTGCATCGGGATTGAATACAACAGTCACTATGCGCACTTTCCTCCATGGGAGTAATGTCTCTAACAGTCTACGCTTGGACGTTCCCAGGAAGACCAGTAGTAGTTTCCGATGCACATCTGGAGGCATTCTGTAATCTGTGGACTATCAGAGTGTTGATGAAACACAGAAATTGCATCGGGATTGAATACAACAGTCACCATGCCCACTCTCCTCCATGTTAGTAATGTCTCAAACAGTCTACGCTTTGATCGTTCCCTGGAAGACCAGTGGTAGTTTCCAATGCACATCTGGAGGCATTCTGTAATCTGTGGACTATCAAAGTGTTGATGAAACACAGAAATTACATCGGGATTGAATACAACAGTCACCATGCGCAGTTTCCTCCGTGGGACTAATGACTGAAAAAGTCCACCCTTTGATCATTTTCTGGAAGACCAGTAGTAGTTTCCGATGCACATCTATTGGCATTCTGTAATCTGTGGACAGAGTGTTGATGAAACACAGAAATTGCATCGGGATTGAATACAGCAGTCACCATGCGCACTTTCCTCCACGGGAGTAATGTCTCAAACAGTCTACGCTTTGATCGTTACCTGGAAGACCAGTAGTAGTTTCCGATGCACATCTGGAAGCATTCTGAAATCTGTGGACTAACTGAGTGTTGATAAAACACAGAAATTGCATCTGGATTGAATACAACAGTCACTACGCGCACTTTCCTCCATGGGAGTAATGTCTCTAACAGTCTACGCTTGGACGTTCCCAGGAAGACCAGTAGTAGTTTCCGATGCACATCTGGAGGCATTCTGTAATCTGTGGAGTATCAGAGTGTTGATGAAACACAGAAATTTCATCGGGATCGAATACAACAGTCACCATGCGCACTTTCCTCCACGGGAGGTATGTCTCAAACAGTCAACGCTTTGATCGTTCCCTGGAAGACCTGTAGTAGTTTCCGATGCACATCTGGTGGCATTCTGTAGTCTGTGGACTATCAGAGTGTTGATGAAACACAGAAATTTCATCGGGATGAATACAACAGCCACCATGCGGACTTCCCTGAACGGGAGTAATGTCTCAAACAGTCTACGGTTTGATCGTTCCCTGGAAGACCAGTAGTAGTTTCCGATGCACATCTGGAGGCATTCTGTAATCTGTGGAGTATCAGAGTGTTAATGAAACAAAGAAATTGCATCGGGATTGAATACAACAGTCACCATGCGCACTTGCTTCCATGTTACTAATGTCTCAAACAGTCTACGCTTTGATCGTTCCCTGGAAGACCATTGGTAGTATCCAATGCACATCTGGAGGCATTCTGTAATCTGTGGACTATCAAAGTGTTGATGAAACACAAAAATTGCATCGGGATTGAATACAACAGTCACCATGCGCACGTTCCTCCATGGGAGTAATGACTGAAACAGTCCACAATTTGATCGTTTTCTGGAAGATCAGTAGTAGTTTCCGATGCACATCTGGTGGCATTCTGTAATCTGTGGACTATCAGAGTGTTGATGAAACACAGAAATTGCATCGGGATTGAATAAAACAGTCACCATGCGCACTTTCCTCCACGGGAGGTATGTCTCAAACAGTCTACGCTTTGATCGTTACCTGGAAGACCAGTAGTAGTTTCCGATGCACATCCTGTGGCATTCTGTAATCTGTGGACTATCAGAGTGTTGAAGGAACACAGAAATTGCATCGGGATTGAATACAACAGTCACCATGGGCACTCCCTCCAGGGGAGTAATGTCTCAAACAGTCTACGATTTGATCGTTCCCTGCAAGACCAGTAGTAGTTTCTGATGCACATATGGTGGCATTCTG
Source organism: Schistocerca gregaria (assembly GCF_023897955.1). NCBI lineage: Eukaryota > Metazoa > Arthropoda > Insecta > Orthoptera > Acrididae > Schistocerca > Schistocerca gregaria. The sequence goes on along the minus strand of NC_064929.1, from coordinate 14,686,802 downwards.
TAATCTGTGGACTATCAGAGTGTTGATGAAACACAGAAATTGCATCGGGATTGAATACAACAGTCATCATGCGCACTTTCCTCCACGGGAGTAACGTCTCCAACAGTCTACGATTTGATCGTTCCCTGGAAGACCAGTAGTAGTTTCCGAAGCACATCTGGTGGCATTCTGTAATCTGTGGACTATCAGAGTGTTGATGAAACACAGAAATTGCATCTGGATTGAATACAACAGTCACCATACGCACTTTCCTCCACGGGAGTATGTCTCAAACAGTCTAAGTTTTGATCGATGCGCACTTTCCTCCATGGGAGTAATGTCTCTAACAGTCTACGCTTGGACGTTCCCAGGAAGACCAGTAGTAGTTTCCGATGCACATCTGGAGGCATTCTGTAATCTGTGGACTATCAAAGTGTTGATGAAACACAGAAATTACATCGGGATTGAATACAACAGTCACCATGCGCAGTTTCCTCCGTGGGACTAATGACTGAAAAAGTCCACCCTTTGATCGTTTTCTGGAAGACCAGTAGTAGTTTCCGATGCACATCTATTGGCATTCTGTAATCTGTGGACAATCAGAGTGTTGATGAAACACAGAAATTGCATCGGGATTGAATACAGCAGTCACCATGCGCACTTTCCTCCACGGGAGTAATGTCTCAAACAGTCTACGCTTTGATCGTTACCTGGAAGACCAGTAGTAGTTTCCGATGCACATCTGGAAGCATTCTGAAATCTGTGGACTAACTGAGTGTTGATGAAACACAGAAATTGCATCTGGATTGAATACAACAGTCACTATGCGCACTTTCCTCCATGGGAGTAATGTCTCTAACAGTCTACGCTTGGACGTTCCCAGGAAGACCAGTAGTAGTTTCCGATGCACATCTGGAGGCATTCTGTAATCTGTGGAGTATCAGAGTGTTGATGAAACACAGAAATTTCATCGGGATTGAATACAACAGTCACCATGCGCACTTTCTTCAGTGGGAGTAATGACTTAAACAGTCCACACTTTGATCGTTTTCTGGAAGACCAGTAGTAGTTTCCGATGCACATCTGGATGCATTCAGTAATCTGTGGACTATCAGAGTGTTGATGAAACACAGAAATTACATCGGGATTGAATAAAACAGTCACCATGCGCACTTTCCTCCACGGGAGGTATGTCTCAAACAGTCTACGCTTTGATCGTTACCTGGAAGACCAGTAGTAGTTTCCGATGCACATCTGGTGGCATTCTGTAATCTGTTGACTATCAGAGTGTTGATGAAATACAGAAATTGCATCGGGATTGAATACAACAGTCACTATACGCACTTTCCTAAACGGGAGTAATGTCTCAAACAGTCTACGCTTTGATCGTTCCCTGGAAGACCAGAAGTAGTTTCCGATGCACATCTGGTGGCATTCTGTAGTCTGTGGACTATCAGAGTGTTGATGAAACACAGAAATTTCATCGGGATGAATACAACAGTCACCATGCACACTTTCCTGAACGGGAGTAATGTCTCAAACAGTCTACGGTTTGATCGTTCCCTGGAAGACCAGTAGTAGTTTCCGATGCACATCTGGTGGCCTTCCTTAATCTGTGGACCATCAGAGTGTTGATGAAACACAGAAATTGTATCCGGATTGAATACAACAGTAACCATGCGCACTTTCCTCCATGGGAGTAATGTCTCAAATAGTCTACGCTTAGATCGTTCCCAGGAAGCCCAGTAGTAGTTTCCGATGCACATCTGGAGACACTCTGTAATCTGTGGAGTATCAGAGTGTTGATGAAACACAGAAATTGCATAGGGATTGAATACAACAGACACCATACGCACCTTCCTCCATGGGTGTAATGTCTCAAAGAGTTTGCGCTTTGATCGTTCCCTGGAAGACCAGTAGTAGTTTCCGATGCACATCTGGAGGCATTCTGTAATCTGTGTACTATCAGAGTGTTGATGAAACACAGAAATTGCATCGGGATTGAATACAACAGTCACCATGCGCACTTGCTTCCATGTTAGTAATGTCTCAAACAGTCTACGCTTTGATCGTTCCCTGGCAGACCATTGGTAGTATCCAATGCACATCTGGAGGCATTCTGTAATCTGTGGACAATCAAAGTGTTGATGAAACACAAAAACTGCATCGGGATTGAATACAACAGTCACCATGCGCACGTTCCTCCATGGGAGTAATGACTGAAACAGTCCACCCTTTGATCGTTTTCTGGAAGACCAGTAGTAGTTTCCGATGCACATCTGGTGGCATTCTGTAATCTGTGGACTATCAGACTATTGATGAAACACAGAAATTGCTTCGGGATTGAATAAAACAGTCAACATGCGCACTTTCCTCCACGGGAGGTATGTCTCTAACAGTCTACGCTTTGATCGTTCCCTGGAAGACCAGTAGTAGTTTCCGATGCACATCTGGTGGCATTCTGTAATCTGTTGACTATCAGAGAGTTGATGAAACACAGAAATTGCATCGGGATTGAATACAACAGTCACTATGCGCACTTTCCTCCACGGGAGTAATGTCTCAAACAGTCTACGCTTGGATCGTTCCCTGGAAGACCTGTAGTAGTTTCCATTGCACATCTGATGGCATTCTGTAGTCTGTGGACTATCAGAGTGTTGATGAAACACAGAAATTTCATCGGGATGAGTACAACAGTCACCATGCGCACTTTCCTGAACGGGAGTAATGTCTCAAACAGTCTACGGTTTGATCGTTCCCTGGAAGACCAGTAGTAGTGTCCGATGCACATCTGGAGGCATTCTGTAATCTGTGGACTATCAGAGTGTTGATGAAACACAGACATTGCATCGGGATTGAATACAGCAGTCACCATGCGCACTTTCCTGAACGGGAGTAATGTCTCAAACAGTCTACGGTTTGATCGTTCCCTGGAAGACCAGTAGTAGTTTCCGATGCACATCTGGTGGCATTCTGTAATCTGTGGACTATCAGAGTGTTGATGAAACAGAGAGATTGCATCGGGATAGAATACAGCAGTCACCATGCGCACTTCCCTCCACCGGAGTAATGTCTCAAACAGTCTACGCTTTGATCGTTCCCTGGAAGACCAGTAGTAGTTTCCGATGCACATCTGGTGGCATTCCTTAATCTGTGGACTATCAGAGTGTTGATGAAACACAGAAATTGCATCGGGATTGAATAAAACAGTCACCATGCGCACTTTCCTCCATCTTAGTAATGTCTCAAACAGTCTACGCTTTGATCATTCCCTGGAAGACCAGTGGTAGTTTCCAATGCACATCTGGAGGCATTCTGTAATCTGTGGACTATCAGAGTGTTGATGAAACACAGAAATTGCATCGGGATTGAATACAACAGTCACCATGCGCACTTTCCTCTGTGGGAATAATGACTGAAACAGTCCACCCTTTGATCGTTCCCTGGAAGACCAGTAGTAGTTTCCGATGCACATCTGGTGGCATTCTGTAATCTGTGGACTATCAGAGTGTTGATGAAGCACAGAAATTGCATCGGGATTGAATAAAACAGTCACCATGCGCACTTTCCTCCACGGGAGGAATGTCTCAAACAGTCTACGCTTTGATCGTTCCCTGGAAGACCAGAAGTAGTTTCCCATGCTCATCTGGAGGCATTCTGTAATCTGTGGACTATCAGAGTGTTGATGGAACACAGAAATTGCATCGGGATTGAATACAACAGTCACCATGCGCACTTTTCTGAACGGGAGTAATATCTCAAACAGTGTACGATTTGATCGTTTCCTGGAAGACCAGTAGTAGTTTCCGATGCACATATGGTGGCATTCTGTAATCTGTGGACTATCAGAGTGTTGATGAAACACAGAAATTGCATCGGGATTGAATACAACAGTCACCATGCGCACTTTCCTCCAGGGGAGTAACGTCTCCAACAGACTACGATTTGATCGTTCCCTGGAAGACCAGTAGTAGTTTCCGATGCACATCTGGTGGCATTTTGTAATCTGTGGACTATCAGAGTGTTGATGAGACACAGAAATTGCATCAGGATTGAATAAAACAGTCACCATGCGCACTTTCCTCCACGGGAGGTATGTCTCAAACAGTCTACGCTTTCATCGTTCCCTGGAAGACCAGAAGTAGTTTCCGATGCTCATCTGGAGGCATTCTGTAATCTGTGGACTATCAATGTGTTGATGGAACACAGAAATTGCATCGGGATTGAATACAACAGTCACAACGCGCACTTTCCTAAACGGGAGTAATATCTCAAACAGTCTACGATTTGATTGTTTCCTGGAAGACCAGTAGTAGTTTCCGATGCACATATGGTGTCATTCTGTAATCTGTGGACTATCAGAGTGTTGATGAAACACAGAGATTGCATCGGGATTGAATTCAGCAGTCACCATGCGCACTTTCCTCCACGGGAGTGTTGTCTCAAACAGTCTATGCTTTGATCGTTCCCTGGAAGACTAGTAGTAGTTTCCGATGCACATCTGGTGGCATTCCTTAATCTGTGGACCATCAGGGTGTTGATGAAACACAGAAATTGTATCCGGATTGAATACAACAGTAACCATGCGGACTTTCCTCCATGGAAGTAATGTCTCAAATAGTCTACGCTTAGATCGTTCCCAGGAAGCCCAGTAGTAGTTTCCGATGCACATCTGGAGACATTCTGTAATCTGTGGAGTATCAGAGTGTTGATGAAACACAGAAATTGCATAGGCATTGAATACAACAGTCACCATACGCACCTTCCTCCAAGGGAGTAGTGTCTCAAAGAGTTTACGGTTTCATCGTTCCCTGGAAGACCAGTAGTAGTTTGCGATGCACATCTGGAGGCATTCTGTAATCTGTGTACTATCAGAGTGTTGATGAAACACAGAAATTGCATCGGGATTGAATACAACAGTCACCATGCGCACTTGCTTCCATGTTAGTAATGTCTCAAACAGTCTACGCTTTGATAGTTCCCTGGAAGACCATTGGTAGTATCCAATGCACATCTGGAGGCATTCTGTAATCTGTGGACTATCAAAGTGTTGATGAAACACAAAAATTGCATCGGGATTCAATACAACAGTCACCATGCGCACGTTCCTCCATGGGAGAATTGACTGAAACAGTCCACCGTTTGATCGTTTTCTGGAAGACCAGTAGTAGTTTCCGATGCACATCTGGTGGCATTCTGTAATCTGTGGACTATCAGAGTGTTGATGAAACACAGGAATTGCATCGGGATTGAATAAAACAGTCACCATGCGCACTTTCCTCCACGGGAGGTATGTCTCAAACAGTCTACGCTTTGATCGTTACCTGGAAGACCAGTAGTAGTTTCCGATGCACATCTGGTGGCATTCTGTAATCTTTTGACTATCAGAGTGTTGATGAAACACAGAAATTGCATCGGGATTGAATACAACAGTCACTATGCGCACTTTCCCTCACGGGAATAATGTCTCAAACAGTCTACGCTTTGCTCGTTCCCTGGAAGACCTGTAGTAGTTTCCGATGCACATGTGGTGGCATTCTGTAGTCTGTGGACGATCAGAGTGTTGATGAAACACAGAAATTGCATCGGGATTGAATACAACAGTCACTATGCGCACTTTCCCTCACGGGAGTAATGTCTCAAACAGTCTACGCTTTGCTCGTTCCCTGGAAGACCAGTAGTAGTTTTCGATGCATATCTGGTGGCATTCCTTAATCTGTGGACTATCAGAGTGTTGATGAAACACAGAGATTGCATCGGGATTGAATACAGCAGTCACCATGCGCACTTTCCTCCACCGGAGTAATGTCTCAAACAGTCTACGCTTTGATCGTTCCCTGGAAGACCAGTAGTAGTTTCCGATGCACATCTGGTGGCATTCCTTAATCTGTGGACCATCAGAGTGTTGATGAAACACAGAAATTGTATCCGGATTGAATACAACAGTAACCACGCGCACTTTCCTCCATGGGAGTAATGTCTCAAATAGTCTACGCTTAGATCGTTCCCAGGAAGCCCAGTAGTAGTTTCCGATGCACATCTGGAGACATTCTGTAATCTGTGGAGTATCAGAGTGTTGATGAAACACAGAAATTGCATAGGCATTGAATACAACAGTCACCATACGCACCTTCCTCCAAGGGAGTAATGTCTCAAAGAGTTTACGGTTTGATCGTTCCCTGGAAGACCAGTAGTAGTTTCCGATGCACATCTGGAGGCATTCTGTAATCTGTGTACTATCAGAGTGTTGATGAAACACAGAAATTGCATCGGGATTGAATACAACAGTCACCATGCGCACTTGCTTCCATGTTAGTAATGTCTCAAACAGTCTACGCTTTGATCGTTCCCTGGAAGACCATTGGTAGTATCCAATGCACATGTGGTGGCATTCTGTAGTCTGTGGACTATCAGAGTGTTGATGAAACACAGAAATTTCATCGGGATGAATACAACAGTCACCATGCGCACTTTCCTGAACGGGAGTAATGTCTGAAACAATCGACGGTTTGATCGTTCCCTGGAAGACCAGTAGTAGTTTCCGATGCACATCTGGAGGCATTCTGTAATCTGTGGACTATCAGAGTGTTGATGAAACACAGAGATTGGATCGGGATTGAATACAGCAGTCACCATGCGCACTTTCCTCCACCGGAGTAATATCTCAAACAGTCTACGATTTCATCGTTTATTGGAAGACCAGTAGTAGTTTCCGATGCACATATGGTGGCATTCTGTAATCTGTGGACTATCAGAGTGTTGATGAAACACAGAAATTGCATCGGGATTGAATACAACAGTCACCATGCGCACTTTCCTCCAGGGGAGTAACGTCTCCAACAGACTACGATTTGATCGTTCCCTGGAAGACCAGTAGTAGTTTCCGATGCACATCTGGTGGCATTCTGTATTCAGTGGACTATCAGAGTGTTGATGAAACACAAAAATTGCATCGGAATTGAATACAACAGTCAACATGCGCACTTTCCTCCACGGGAGTAAGGTCCCAAACGGTCTACGCTTTGATCGTTCCCTGGAAGACCAGTAGTAGTGTCCGATGCACGTCTGGTGGCATTCTTTAATCTGTGGACTATCAGAGGGTTGATGAAACACAGAAATTGCATCGGAATTGAATACAACAGTCACCATGCGCACTTTCCTCCACGGGAGTAATGTCTCAAACAGTCTATGGTTTGATCGTTCCCTGGAAGACCAATAGTAGTTTCCGATGCACATCTGGTGGCATTCTGTAATCTGTGGACTATCAGAGTGCTGATGAAACACAGAGATTGCATCAGGATTGAATACAGCAGTCACCATGCGCACTTTCCTCCATGGGAGAAATGACTGAAACAGTCCACCCTTTGATCGTTCTCTGGAAGACCAGTAGTAGTTTCCGATGCACATCTGGTCGCATTCTGTAATCTGTGGAGTATCAGAGTGTTGATGAAACACAGAAATTGCATCGGGATTGAATAAAACAGTCACCATGCGCACTTTCCTCCACGGGAGGTATGTCTCAAACAGTCTACGCTTTCATCGTTGCCTGGAAGACCAGTAGTAGTTTCCGATGCACATCTGGTGGCATTCTGTAATCTGTTGACTATCAGAGTGTTGATGAAAGACAGAAATTGCATCGGGATTGAATACAACAGTCACTATGCGCACTTTCCTCCACGGGAGTAATGTCTCAAACAGTCTACGCTTCGATCGTTCCCTGGAAGACCTGTAGTGGTTTCCGATGCACATCTGGTGGCATTCTGTAGTCTGTGGACTATCAGAGTGTTGATGAAACACAGAAATTTCATCGGGATGATTACAACAGTCACCTTGGGCACTTTCCTGAACGGGAGTAATGTCTCATACAGTCTACGGTTTGATCGTTCCCTGGAAGACCAGTAGTAGTTTCCGATGCACATCTGGAGGCATTCTGTAATCTGTGGACTATCAGAGTGTTGATGAAACACAGAGATTGCATCGGGATTGAATACAGCAGTCACCATGCGCACTCTCCTCCACGGGAGTAGTGTCTCATACAGTCTACGCTTTGATCCTTCCCTGGAAGACCAGTAGTAGTTTCCGATGCACATCTGGTGGCATTCCTTAATCTGTGGACTATCAGAGTGTTGATGAAACACATAAATTGCATCGGGATTGAATAAAACAGTCACCATGCGCACTTTCCTCTATGTTAGAAATGTCTCAAACAGTGTACGCTTTGATCATTCCCTGGAAGACCAGTGGTAGTTTCCAATGCACATCTGGAGGCATTCTGTAATCTGTGGACTATCAGAGTGTTGATGAAACATAGAAATTGCATCGGGATTGAATACAACAGTCACCATGCGCACTTTCCTCTGTGGGAATAATGACTGAAACAGTCCACCCTTTGATCGTTCCCTGGAAGACCAGTAGTAGTTTCCGATGCACATCTGGTGGCATTCTGTAATCTGTGGACTATCAGAGTGTTGATGAAACACAGAAATTGCATCGGGATTGAATACAACAGTCACCATGCGCACTTTCCTAAACGGGAGTAATGTCTCAAACAGTCTACGGTTTGATCGTTTCCTGGAAGACCAGTAGTAGTTTACGATGCACATATGGTGGAATTCTGTAATCTGTGGACTATCAGAGTGTTGATGAAACACAGAAATTGCATCGGGATTGAATACAACAGTCACAATGCGCACTTTCCTCCAGGGGAATATTGTCTCCAACAGACTACGATTTGATCGTTCCCTGGAAGACCAGTAGTAGTTTCCGATGCACATCTGGTGGCATTCTGTAATCAGTGGACTATCAGAGTGTTGATGAAACACAAAAATTGCATCGGAATTGAATACAACAGTCACCATGCGCACTTTCCTCCACGGGAGTAAGGTCCCAAACGGTCTACGCTTTGATCGTTCCCTGGAAGACCAGTAGTAGTTTCCGATGCACGTCTGGTGGCATTCTTTAATCTGTGGACTATCAGAGTGTCGATGAAACACAGAAATTGCATCGGAATTGAATACAACAGTCACCATGCGCACTTACCTCCACGGGAGTAATTTCTCAAACAGTCTACGGTTTGATCGTTCCCTGGAAGACCAATAGTAGTTTCCGATGCACATCTGGTGGCATTCTGTAATCTGTGGACTATCAGAGTGTTGATGAAACACAGAGATTGCATCGGAATTGAATACAGCAGTCACCATGCGCACTCTCCTCCACGGGAGTAATGTCTCAAACAGTCTACGCTTTGATCGTTACCTGGAAGACCAGTAGTGGTTTCCGATGCACATCTGCTGGCATTCCTTAATCTGTGGACTATCAGAGTGACGATAAAACACAGAAATTGCATCGGAATTGAATACAACAGTCACCATGCGCACTTTCCTCCACGGGAGTAATGTCTCAAACAGTCTACGCTTTGATCGATCCCTGGAAGACCTGTAGTAGTTTCCGATGCACATCTGGTGGCAGTCTGTAGTCTGTGGACTATCAGAGTGTTGATGAAACACAGAAATTTCATCGGGATGAATACAACAGTCACCATGCGCACTTTCCTGAACGGGAGTAATGTCTCATACAGTCTACGGTTTGATCGTTCCCTGGAAGACCAGTAGTAGTTTCCGATGCACATCTGGAGGCATTCTGTAATCTGTGGACTATCAGAGTGTTGACGAAACACAGAGATTGCATCGGGATTGAATACAGCAGTCACCATGCGCACTCTCCTCCACGGGAGTAGTGTCTCATACAGTCTACGCTTTGATCGTTCCCTGGAAGACCAAAAGTAGTTTCCGATGCACATCTGGTGGCATTCCTTAATCTGTGGTCTATCAGAGTGTTGATGAAACACAGAGATTGCATCGGGATTGAATACCACAGTCACCATGCGCACTTTCCTCCACCGGAGTAATTTCTCAAACAGTCTACGCTTTGATCGTTCCCTGGAAGACCAGTAGTAGTTTCCGTTGCACATCTGGTGGCATTCCTTAATCTGTGGACTATCAGAGTGTTGATGAAACATAGAAATTGCATCGGGATTGAATACAACAATGCGCACTTTCCTCTGTGGGAATAATGACTGAAACAGTCCACCCTTTGATCGTTCCCTGGAAGACCAGTAGTAGTTTCCGATGCACATCTGGTGGCATTCTGTAATCTGTGGACTATCAGAGTGTTGATGAAACACAGAAATTGCATCGGGATTGAATAAAACAGTCACCATGCGCACTTTCCCCCACGGGAGGTATGTCTCAAACAGGCTACGCTTTGATCGTTCCCTGGAAGACCGGAAGTAGTTTCCGATGCTCATCTGGAGGCATTCTGTAATCTGTGGACTATCAGAGTGTTGATGGAACACAGAAATTGCATCGGGATTGAATACAACAGTCACCATGCGCACTTTCCTAAACGGGAGTAATAACTCAAACAGTCTACGATTTGATCGTTTCCTGGAAGACCAGTAGTAGTTTCCGATGCACATGTGGTGGCATTCTGTAGTCTGTGGACGATCAGAGTGTTGATGAAACACAGAAATTGCATCGGGATTGAATACAACAGTCACTATGCGCACTTTCCCTCACGGGAGTAATGTCTCAAACAGTCTACGCTTTGCTCGTTCCCTGGAAGACCAGTAGTAGTTTTCGATGCACATCTGGTGGCATTCCTTAATCTGTGGACTATCAGAGTGTTGATGAAACACAGAGATTGCATCGGGATTGAATACAGCAGTCACCATGCGCACTTTCCTCCACCGGAGTAATGTCTCAAACAGTCTACGCTTTGATCTTTCCCTGGAAGACCAGTAGTAGTTTCCGATGCACATCTGGTGGCATTCCTTAATCTGTGGACCATCAGAGTGTTGATGAAACACAGAAATTGTATCCGGATTGAATACAACAGTAACCACGCGCACTTTCCTCCATGGGAGTAATGTCTCAAATAGTCTACGCTTAGATCGTTCCCAGGAAGCCCAGTAGTAGTTTCCGATGCACATCTGGAGACATTCTGTAATCTGTGGAGTATCAGAGTGTTGATGAAACACAGAAATTGCATAGGGATTGAATACAACAGTCACCATACGCACCTTCCTCCAAGGGAGTAATGTCTCAAAGGGTTTACGGTTTGATCGTTCCCTGGAAGACCAGTAGTATTTTCCGATGCACATCTGGAGGCATTCTGTAATCTGTGTACTATCAGAGTGTTGATGAAACACAGAAATTGCATCGGGATTGAATACAACAGTCACCATGCGCACTTGCTTCCATGTTAGTAATGTCTCAAACAGTCTACGCTTTGATCGTTCCCTGGAAGACCATTGGTAGTATCCAATGCACATGTGGTGGCATTCTGTAGTCTGTGGACTATCAGAGTGTTGATGAAATACAGAGATTGGATCGGGATTGAATACAGCAGTCACCATGCGCACTTTCCTCCACCGGAGTAATATCTCAAACAGTCTACGATTTCATCGTTTATTGGAAGACCAGTAGTAGTTTCCGATGCACATATGGTGGCATTCTGTAATCTGTGGACTATCAGAGTGTTGATGAAACACAGAAATTGCATCGGGATTGAATACAACAGTCACCATGCGCACTTTCCTCCAGGGGAGTAACGTCTCCAACAGACTACGATTTGATCGTTCCCTGGAAGACCAGTAGTAGTTTCCGATGCACATCTGGTGGCATTCTGTATTCAGTGGACTATCAGAGTGTTGATGAAACACAAAAATTGCATCGGAATTGAATACAACAGTCAACATGCGCACTTTCCTCCACGGGAGTAAGGTCCCAAACGGTCTACGCTTTGATCGTTCCCTGGAAGACCAGTAGTAGTGTCCGATGCACGTCTGGTGGCATTCTTTAATCTGTGGACTATCAGAGGGTTGATGAAACACAGAAATTGCATCGGAATTGAATACAACAGTCACCATGCGCACTTTCCTCCACGGGAGTAATGTCTCAAACAGTCTATGGCTTGATCGTTCCCTGGAAGACCAATAGTAGTTTCCGATGCACATCTGGTGGCATTCTGTAATCTGTGGACTATCAGAGTGCTGATGAAACACAGAGATTGCATCAGGATTGAATACAGCAGTCACCATGCGCACTTTCCTCCATGGGAGTAATGACTGAAACAGTCCACCCTTTGATCGTTTTCTGGAAGACCAGTAGTAGTTTCCGATGCACATCTGGTCGCATTCTGTAATGTGTGGAGTATCAGAGTGTTGATGAAACACAGAAATTGCATCGGGATTGAATAAAACAGTCACCATGCGCACTTTCCTCCACGGGAGGTATGTCTCAAACTGTCTACGCTTTCATCGTTGCCTGGAAGACCAGTAGTAGTTTCCGATGCACATCTGGTGGCATTCTGTAATCTGTTGACTATCAGAGTGTTGATGAAAGACAGAAATTGCATCGGGATTGAATACAACAGTCACTATGCGCACTTTCCTCCACGGGAGTAATGTCTCAAACAGTCTACGCTTTGATCGTTCCCTGGAAGACCTGTAGTGGTTTCCGATGCACATCTGGTGGCATTCTGTAGTCTGTGGACTATCAGAGTGTTGATGAAACACAGAAATTTCATCGGGATGATTACAACAGTCACCTTGGGCACTTTCCTGAACGGGAGTAATGTCTCATACAGTCTACGGTTTGATCGTTCCCTGGAAGACCAGTAGTAGTTTCCGATGCACATCTGGAGGCATTCTGTAATCTGTGGACTATCAGAGTGTTGATGAAACACAGAGATTGCATCGGGATTGAATACAGCAGTCAACCTGCGCACTCTTCTCCACGGGAGTAGTGTCTCATACAGTCTACGCTTTGATCCTTACCTGGAAGACCAGTAGTAGTTTCCGATGCACATCTGGTGGCATTCCTTAATCTGTGGACTATCAGAGTGTTGATGAAACACATAAATTGCATCGGGATTGAATAAAACAGTCACCATGCGCACTTTCCTCTATGTTAGAAATGTCTCAAACAGTGTACGCTTTGATCATTCCCTGGAAGACCAGTGGTAGTTTCCAATGCACATCTGGAGGCATTCTGTAATCTGTGGACTATCAGAGTGTTGATGAAACATAGAAATTGCATCGGGATTGAATACAACAGTCACCATGCGCACTTTCCTAAACGGGAGTAATGTCTCAAACAGTCTACGGTTTGATCGTTTCCTGGAAGACCAGTAGTAGTTTACGATGCACATATGGTGGAATTCTGTAACCTGTGGACTATCAGAGTGTTGATGAAACACAGAAATTGCATCGGGATTGAATACAACAGTCACAATGCGCACTTTCCTCCAGGGGAATATTGTCTCCAACAGACTACGATTTGATCGTTCCCTGGAAGACCAGTAGTAGTTTCCGATGCACATCTGGTGGCATTCTGTAATCAGTGGACTATCAGAGTGTTGATGAAACACAAAAATTGCATCGGAATTGAATACAACAGTCACCATGCGCACTTTCCTCCACGGGAGTAAGGTCCCAAACGGTCTACGCTTTGATCGTTCCCTGGAAGACCAGTAGTAGTTTCCGATGCACGTCTGGTGGCATTCTTTAATCTGTGGACTATCAGAGTGTCGATGAAACACAGAAATTGCATCGGAATTGAATACAACAGTCACCATGCGCACTTACCTCCACGGGAGTAATTTCTCAAACAGTCTACGGTTTGATCGTTCCCTGGAAGACCAATAGTAGTTTCCGATGCACATCTGGTGGCATTCTGTAATCTGTGGACTATCAGAGTGTTGATGAAACACAGAGATTGCATCGGGATTGAATACAGCAGTCACCATGCGCACTCTCCTCCACGGGAGTAATGTCTCAAACAGTCTACGCTTTGATCGTTACCTGGAAGACCAGTAGTGGTTTCCGATGCACATCTGCTCGCATTCCTTAATCTGTGGACTATCAGAGTGACGATAAAACACAGAAATTGCATCGGAATTGAATACAACAGTCACCATGCGCACTTTCCTCCACGGGAGTAATGTCTCAAACAGTCTACGCTTTGATCGATCCCTGGAAGACCTGTAGTAGTTTCCGATGCACATCTGGTGGCAGTCTGTAGTCTTTGGCTATCAGAGTGTTGATGAAACACAGAAATTTCATCGGGATGAATACAACAGTCACCATGCGCACTTTCCTGAACGGGAGTAATGTCTCATACAGTCTACGGTTTGATCGTTCCCTGGAAGACCAGTAGTAGTTTCCGATGCACATCTGGAGGCATTCTGTAATCTGTGGACTATCAGAGTGTTGACGAAACACAGAGATTGCATCGGGATTGAATACAGCAGTCACCATGCGCACTCTCCTCCACGGGAGTAGTGTCTCATACAGTCTACGCTTTGATCGTTCCCTGGAAGACCAGTAGTAGTTTCCGATGCACATCTGGTGGCATTCCTTAATCTGTGGTCTATCAGAGTGTTGATGAAACACAGAGATTGCATCGGGATTGAATACAGCAGTCACCATGCGCACTTTCCTCCACCGGAGTAATTTCTCAAACAGTCTACGCTTTGATCGTTCCCTGGAAGACCAGTAGTAGTTTCCGTTGCACATCTGGTGGCATTCCTTAATCTGTGGACTATCAGAGTGTTGATGAAACATAGAAATTGCATCGGGATTGAATACAACAATGCGCACTTTCCTCTGTGGGAATAATGACTGAAACAGTCCACCCTTTGATCGTTCCCTGGAAGACCAGTAGTAGTTTCCGATGCACATCTGGTGGCATTCTGTAATCTGTGGACTATCAGAGTGTTGATGAAACACAGAAATTGCATCGGGATTGAATAAAACAGTCACCATGCGCACTTTCCCCCACGGGATGTATGTCTCAAACAGGCTATGCTTTGATCGTTCCCTGGAAGACCGGAAGTAGTTTCCGATGCTCATCTGGAGGCATTCTGTAATCTGTGGACTATCAGAGTGTTGATGGAACACAGAAATTGCATCGGGATTGAATACAACAGTCACCATGCGCACTTTCCTAAACGGGAGTAATAACTCAAACAGTCTACGATTTGATCGTTTCCTGGAAGACCAGTAGTAGTTTCCGATGCACATATGGTGGCATTCTGTAATCTGTGGACTATCAGAGTGTTGATGAAACACAGATATAGCATCGGGATTGAATACAACAGTCACCATGCGCACTTTCCTCCAGGGGAATAACGTCTCCAACAGACTACGATTTGATCGTTCCCTGGAAGACCAGTAGTAGTTTCCGATGCACGTCTGGTGGCATTCTGTAATCAGTGGACTATCAGAGTGTTGATGAAACACAAAAATTGCATCGGAATTGTATACAACAGTCACCATGCGCACTTTCCTCCACGGGAGTAAGGTCCCAAACGGTCTAAGCTTTGATCGTTCCCTGGAAGACCAGTAGTAGTTTCCGATGCACGTCTGGTGGCATTCTTTAATCTGTGGACTATCAGAGTGTCGATGAAACACAGAAATTGCATCGGAATTGAATACAACAGTCACCATGCGCACTTACCTCCACGGGAGTAATTTCTCAAACAGTCTACGGTTTGATCGTTCCCTGGAAGACCAATAGTAGTTTCCGATGCACATCTGGTGGCATTCTGTAATCTGTGGACTATCAGAGTGTTGATGAAACACAGAGATTGCATCGGGATTGAATACAGCAGTCACCATGCCCACTCTCCTCCACGGGAGTAATGTCTCAAACAGTCTACGCTTTGATCGTTACCTGGAAGACCAGTAGTGGTTTCCGATGCACATCTGCTGGCATTCCTTAATCTGTGGACTATCAGAGTGACGATAAAACACAGAAATTGCATCGGAATTGAATACAACAGTCACCATGCGCACTTTCCTCCACGGGAGTAATGTCTCAAACAGTCTACGCTTTGATCGATCCCTGGAAGACCTGTAGTAGTTTCCGATGCACATCTGGTGGCAGTCTGTAGTCTGTGGACTATCAGAGTGTTGATGAAACACAGAAATTTCATCGGGATGAATACAACAGTCACCATGCGCACTTTCCTGAACGGGAGTAATGTCTCATACAGTCTACGGTTTGATCGTTCCCTGGAAGACCAGTAGTAGTTTCCGATGCACATCTGGAGGCATTCTGTAATCTGTGGACTATCAGAGTGTTGACGAAACACAGAGATTGCATCGGGATTGAATACAGCAGTCACCATGCGCACTCTCCTCCACGGGAGTAGTGTCTCATACAGTCTACGCTTTGATCGTTCCCTGGAAGACCAGTAGTAGTTTCCGATGCACATCTGGTGGCATTCCTTAATCTGTGGTCTATCAGAGTGTTGATGAAACACAGAGATTGCATCGGGATTGAATACAGCATTCACCATGCGCACTTTCCTCCACCGGAGTAATTTCTCAAACAGTCTACGCTTTGATCGTTCCCTGGAAGACCAGTAGTAGTTTCCGTTGCACATCTGGTGGCATTCCTTAATCTGTGGACTATCAGAGTGTTGATGAAACATAGAAATTGCATCGGGATTGAATACAACAATGCGCACTTTCCTCTGTGGGAATAATGACTGAAACAGTCCACCCTTTGATCGTTCCCTGGAAGACCAGTAGTAGTTTCCGATGCACATCTGGTGGCATTCTGTAATCTGTGGACTATCAGAGTGTTGATGAAACACAGAAATTGCATCGGGATTGAATAAAACAGTCACCATGCGCACTTTCCCCCACGGGAGGTATGTCTCAAACAGGCTACGCTTTGATCGTTCCCTGGAAGACCGGAAGTAGTTTCCGATGCTCATCTGGAGGCATTCTGTAATCTGTGGACTATCAGAGTGTTGATGGAACACAGAAATTGCATCGGGATTGAATACAACAGTCACCATGCGCACTTTCCTAAACGGGAGTAATAACTCAAACAGTCTACGATTTGATCGTTTCCTGGAAGACCAGTAGTAGTTTCCGATGCACATATGGTGGCATTCTGTAATCTGTGGACTATCAGAGTGTTGATGAAACACAGAAATAGCATCGGGATTGAATACAACAGTCACCATGCGCACTTTCCTCCAGGGGAATAACGTCTCCAACAGACTACGATTTGATCGTTCCCTGGAAGACCAGTAGTAGTTTCCGATGCACGTCTGGTGGCATTCTGTAATCAGTGGACTATCAGAGTGTTGATGAAACACAAAAATTGCATCGGAATTGTATACAACAGTCACCATGCGCACTTTCCTCCACGGGAGTAAGGTCCCAAACGGTCTACGCTTTGATCGTTCCCTGGAAGACCAGTAGTAGTTTCCGATGCACGTCTGGTGGCATTCTTTAATCTGTGGACTATCAGAGTGTCGATGAAACACAGAAATTGCATCGGAATTGAATACAACAGTCACCATGCGCACTTACCTCCACGGGAGTAATTTCTCAAACAGTCTACGGTTTGATCGTTCCCTGGAAGACCAATAGTAGTTTCCGATGCACATCTGGTGGCATTCTGTAATCTGTGGACTATCAGAGTGTTGATGAAACACAGAGATTGCATCGGGATTGAATACAGCAGTCACCATGCGCACTCTCCTCCACGGGAGTAATGTCTCAAACAGTCTACGCTTTGATCGTTACCTGGAAGACCAGTAGTGGTTTCCGATGCACATCTGCTGGCATTCCTTAATCTGTGGACTATCAGAGTGACGATAAAACACAGAAATTGCATCGGAATTGAATACAACAGTCACCATGCGCACTTTCCTCCACGGGAGTAATGTCTCAAACAGTCTACGCTTTGATCGTTCCCTGGAAGACCTGTAGTAGTTTCCGATGCACATCTGGTGGCAGTCTGTAGTCTGTGGACTATCAGAGTGTTGATGAAACACAGAAATTTCATCGGGATGAATGCAACAGTCACCATGCGCACTTTCCTGAACGGGAGTAATGTCACATACAGTCTACGGTTTGATCGTTCCCTGGAAGACCAGTAGTAGTTTCCGATGCACATCTTGAGGCATTCTGTAATCTGTGGACTATCAGAGTGTTGACGAAACACAGAGATTGCATCGGGATTGAATACAGCAGTCACCATGCGCACTCTCCTCCACGGGAGTAGTGTCTCATACAGTCTACGCTTTGATCGTTCCCTGGAAGACCAGTAGTAGTTTCCGATGCACATCTGGTGGCATTCCTTAATCTGTGGTCTATCAGAGTGTTGATGAAACACAGAGATTGCATCGGGATTGAATACAGCAGTCACCATGCGCACTTTCCTCCACCGGAGTAATTTCTCAAACAGTCTACGCTTTGATCGTTCCCTGGAAGACCAGTAGTAGTTTCCGTTGCACATCTGGTGGCATTCCTTAATCTGTGGACTATCAGAGTGTTGATGAAACATAGAAATTGCATCGGGATTGAATACAACGATGCGCACTTTCCTCTGTGGGAATAATGACTGAAACAGTCCACCCTTTGATCGTTCCCTGGAAGACCAGTAGTAGTTTCCGATGCACATCTGGTGGCATTCTGTAATCTGTGGACTATCAGAGTGTTGATGAAACACAGAAATTGCATCGGGATTGAATAAAACAGTCACCATGTGCACTTTCCCCCACGGGAGGTATGTCTCAAACAGTCTACGCTTTGATCGTTCCCTGGAAGACCGGAAGTAGTTTCCGATGCTCATCTGGAGGCATTCTGTAATCTGTGGACTATCAGAGTGTTGATGGAACACAGAAATTGCATCGGGATTGAATACAACAGTCACCATGCGCACTTTCCTAAACGGGAGTAAAAACTCAAACAGTCTACGATTTGATCGTTTCCTGGAAGACCAGTAGTAGTTTCCGATGCACATATGGTGGCATTCTGTAATCTGTGGACTATCAGAGTGTTGATGAAACACAGAAGTAGCATCGGGATTGAATACAACAGTCACCATGCGCACTTTCCTCCAGGGGAATAACGTCTCCAACAGACTACGATTTGATCGTTCCCTGGAAGACCAGTAGTAGTTTCCGATGCACGTCTGGTGGCATTCTGTAATCAGTGGACTATCAGAGTGTTGATGAAACACAAAAATTGCATCGGAATTGAATACAACAGTCACCATGCGCACTTTCCTCCACGGGAGTAAGGTCCCAAACGGTCTATGTTTTGATCGTTCCCTGGAAGACCAGTAGTAGTTTCCGATTCACGTCTGGTGGCATTCTTTAATCTGTGGACTATCAGAGTGTCGATGAAACACAGAAATTGCATCGGAATTGAATACAACAGTCATCATGCGCACTTTCCTCCACGGGAGTAACGTCTCCAACAGTCTACGGTTTGATCGTTCCCTGGAAGACCAATAGTAGTTTCTGATGCACATCTGGTACCATTCTGTAATCTGTGGACTATCAGAGTGTTGATGAAACACAGAGATTGCATCAGGATTGAATACAGAAGTCACCATGCGCACTCTCCTCCACGGGAGTAATGTCTCAAACAGTCTACGGTTTGATCGTTACCTGGAAGACCAGTAGTGGTTTCCGATGCACATCTGCTGGTATTCCTTAATCTGTGGACTATCAGAGTGTCGATGAAACACAGAAATTGCATCGGAATTGAATACAACAGTCACCATGTGCACTTACCTCCACGGGAGTAATTTCTCAAACAGTCTACGGTTTGATCGTTCCCTGGAAGACCAGTAGTAGTTTCCGATGCACATCTGGTGGCATTCTGTAGTCTGTGGACTATCAGAGTGTTGATGAAACACAGAAATTTCATCGGGATGAATACAACAGTCACCATGCGCACTTTCCTCCACGGTAGGTATGTCTCAAACAGACTACGCTTTGATCGTTACCTGGAAGACCAGTAGTAGTTTCCGATGCACATCTGTTGACTATCAGAGTGTTGATGAAACACAGAAATTGCATCGGGATTGAATACAACAGTCACTATGCGCACTTTCCTCCACGGGAGTAATGTCTCAAACAGTCTACGCTTTGATCGTTCCCTGGAAGACCTGTAGTAGTTTCAGATGCACATCTGGTGGCATTCTGTAGTCTGTGGACTATCACAGTGTTGATGAAACACAGAAATTTCATCGGGATGAATACAACAGTCACCATGCGCACTTTCCTGAACGGGAGTAATGTCTCATACAGTCTACGGTTTGATCGTTCCCTGGAAGACCAGTAGTAGTTTCCGATGCACATCTGGAGGCATTCTGTAATCTGTGGACTATCAGAGTGTTGATGAAACACAGAGATTGCATCGGGATTGAATACAGCAGTCACCATGCGCACTCTCCTCCACGGGAGTAGTGTCTCATACAGTCTACGCTTTGATCGTTCCCTGGAAGACCAGTAGTAGTTTCCGATGCACATCTGGTGGCATTCCTTAATCTGTGGACTATCAGAGTGTTGATGAAACACAGAGATTGCATCGGGATTGAATACAGCAGTCACCATGCGCACTCTCCTCCACGGGAGTAGTGTCTCAAACAGTCTACGCTTTGATCGTTCCCTGGAAGACCAGTAGTAGTTTCCGATGCACATCTGGTGGCATTCCTTAATCTGTGGACTATCAGAGTGATGATGAAACACAGAAATTGCATCAGGATTGAATAAAACAGTCACCATGCGCACTTTCCTCTATGTTAGTAATGTCTCAAACAGTGTACGCTTTGATCATTCTGTGGAAGACCAGTGGTAGTTTCCAATGCACATCTGGAGGCATTCTGTAAACTGTGGACTATCAGAGTGTTGATGAAACACAGAAATTGCATCGGAATTGAATACAACAGTCACCATGTGCACTTACCTCCACGGGAGTAATTTCTCAAACAGTCTACGGTTTGATCGTTCCCTGGAAGACCAGTAGTAGTTTCCGATGCACATCTGGTGGCATTCTGTAGTCTGTGGACTATCAGAGTGTTGATGAAACACAGAAATTTCATCGGGATGAATACAACAGTCACCATGCGCACTTTCCTCCACGGTAGGTATGTCTCAAACAGACTACGCTTTGATCGTTACCTGGAAGACCAGTAGTAGTTTCCGATGCACGTCTGGTGGCATTCTTTAATCTGTGGACTATCAGAGTGTCGATGAAACACAGAAATTGCATCGGAATTGAATACAACAGTAACCATGCGCACTTACCTCCACGGGAGTAATTTATCAAACAGTCTACGGTTTGATCGTTCCCTGGAAGACCAATAGTAGTTTCTGATGCACATCTGGTGGCATTCTGTAATCTGTGGACTATCAGAGTGTTGATGAAACACAGAGATTGCATCAGGATTGAATACAGAAGTCACCATGCGCACTCTCCTCCACGGGAGTAATGTCTCAAACAGTCTACGGTTTGATCGTTACCTGGAAGACCAGTAGTGGTTTCCGATGCACATCTGCTGGTATTCCTTAATCTGTGGACTATCAGAGTGTCGATGAAACACAGAAATTGCATCGGAATTGAATACAACAGTCACCATGTGCACTTACCTCCACGGGAGTAATTTCTCAAACAGTCTACGGTTTGATCGTTACCTGGAAGACCAGTAGTGGTTTCCGATGCACATCTGCTGGTATTCCTTAATCTGTGGACTATCAGAGTGTCGATGAAACACAGAAATTGCATCGGAATTGAATACAACAGTCACCATGTGCACTTACCTCCACGGGAGTAATTTCTCAAACAGTCTACGGTTTGATCGTTCCCTGGAAGACCAATAGTAGTTTCTGATGCACATCTGGTGGCATTCTGTAATCTGTGGACTATCAGAGTGTTGATGGAACACAGAAATTGCATCGGGATTGAATACAACAGTCACCATGCGCACTTTCCTAAACGGGAGTAAAAACTCAAACAGTCTACGATTTGATCGTTTCCTGGAAGACCAGTAGTAGTTTCCGATGCACATATGGTGGCATTCTGTAATCTGTGGACTATCAGAGTGTTGATGAAACACAGAAGTAGCATCGGGATTGAATACAACAGTCACCATGCGCACTTTCCTCCAGGGGAATAACGTCTCCAACAGACTACGATTTGATCGTTCCCTGGAAGACCAGTAGTAGTTTCCGATGCACGTCTGGTGGCATTCTGTAATCAGTGGACTATCAGAGTGTTGATGAAACACAAAAATTGCATCGGAATTGAATACAACAGTCACCATGCGCACTTTCCTCCACGGGAGTAAGGTCCCAAACGGTCTACGTTTTGATCGTTCCCTGGAAGACCAGTAGTAGTTTCCGATGCACGTCTGGTGGCATTCTTTAATCTGTGGACTATCAGAGTGTCGATGAAACACAGAAATTGCATCGGAATTGAATACAACAGTAACCATGCGCACTTACCTCCACGGGAGTAATTTATCAAACAGTCTACGGTTTGATCGTTCCCTGGAAGACCAATAGTAGTTTCTGATGCACATCTGGTGGCATTCTGTAATCTGTGGACTATCAGAGTGTTGATGAAACACAGAGATTGCATCAGGATTGAATACAGAAGTCACCATGCGCACTCTCCTCCACGGGAGTAATGTCTCAAACAGTCTACGGTTTGATCGTTACCTGGAAGACCAGTAGTGGTTTCCGATGCACATCTGCTGGTATTCCTTAATCTGTGGACTATCAGAGTGTCGATGAAACACAGAAATTGCATCGGAATTGAATACAACAGTCACCATGTGCACTTACCTCCACGGGAGTAATTTCTCAAACAGTCTACGGTTTGATCGTTCCCTGGAAGACCAGTAGTAGTTTCCGATGCACATCTGGTGGCATTCTGTAGTCTGTGGACTATCAGAGTGTTGATGAAACACAGAAATCTCATCGGGATGAATACAACAGTCACCATGCGCACTTTCCTCCACGGTAGGTATGTCTCAAACAGACTACGCTTTGATCGTTACCTGGAAGACCAGTAGTAGTTTCCGATGCACATCTGTTGACTATCAGAGTGTTGATGAAACACAGAAATTGCATCGGGATTGAATACAACAGTCACTATGCGCACTTTCCTCCACGGGAGTAATGTCTCAAACAGTCTACGCTTTGATCGTTCCCTGGAAGACCTGTAGTAGTTTCCGATGCACATCTGGTGGCATTCTGTAGTCTGTGGACTATCAGAGTGTTGATGAAACACAGAAATTTCATCGGGATGAATACAACAGTCACCATGCGCACTTTCCTGAACGGGAGTAATGTCTCATACAGTCTACGGTTTGATCGTTCCCTGGAAGACCAGTAGTAGTTTCCGATGCACATCTGGAGGCATTCTGTAATCTGTGGACTATCAGAGTGTTGATGAAACACAGAGATTGCATCGGGATTGAATACAGCAGTCACCATGCGCACTCTCCTCCACGGGAGTAGTGTCTCATACAGTCTACGCTTTGATCGTTCCCTGGAAGACCAGTAGTAGTTTCCGATGCACATCTGGTGGCATTCCTTAATCTGTGGACTATCAGAGTGTTGATGAAACACAGAGATTGCATCGGGATTGAATACAGCAGTCACCATGCGCACTCTCCTCCACGGGAGTAGTGTCTCAAACAGTCTACGCTTTGATCGTTCCCTGGAAGACCAGTAGTAGTTTCCGATGCACATCTGGTGGCATTCCTTAATCTGTGGACTATCAGAGTGTTGATGAAACACAGAAATTGCATCAGGATTGAATAAAACAGTCACCATGCGCACTTTCCTCTATGTTAGTAATGTCTCAAACAGTGTACGCTTTGATCATTCTGTGGAAGACCAGTGGTAGTTTCCAATGCACATCTGGAGGCATTCTGTAAACTGTGGACTATCAGAGTGTTGATGAAACATAGAAATTGCATCGGGATTGAATACAACAGTCACCATGCGCACTTTCCTCTGTGGGAATAATGACTGAAACAGTCCACCCTTTGATCGTTCCCTGGAAGACCAGTAGTAGTTTCCGATGCACATCTGGCGGCATTCTGTAATCTGTGGACTATCAGAGTGTTGATGAAACACAGAAATTGCATCGGGATTGAATAAAACAGTCACCATGCGCACTTTCCCCCACGGGAGGTATGTTTCAAACCGTCTACGCTTTGATCGTTCCCTGGAAGACCAGAAGTAGTTTCCGATGCACATCTGGTGGCATTCTGTAATCTGTGGACTATCAGAGTGTTGATGAAACACAGAGATTGCATCGGGATTGAATACAGCAGTCACCATGCGCACTCTCCTCCACGGGAGTAATGTCTCAAACAGTCTACAGTTTGATCGTTACCTGGAAGACCAGTAGTGGTTTCCGATGCACATCTGCTGGCATTCCTAAATCTGTGGACTATCAGAGTGTTGATGAAACACAGAGATTGCATCGGGATTGAATACAGGAGTCACCATGCGCACTTTCATCCACGGGAGTGTTGTCTCAAACACTCTATGCTTTGATCGTTCCCTGGAAGACCAGTAGTAGTTTCCGATGCACATCTGGTGGCATTCCTTAATCTGTGGACCATCAGAGTGTTGATGAAACACAGAAATTGTATCCGGATTGAATACAACAGTCACCATGCGCACTTTCCTCCATGGGAGTAATGTCTCAAATAGTCTACGCTTAGATCGTTCATAGGAAGACCAGTAGTAGTTTCCGATGCACATCTGGTGGCATTCTGTAATCTGTGGACTATCACAGTGTTGATGAAACACAGAAATTGCATCTGGATTGAATACAACAGTCACCATGCGCACTTTCCTCCACGGGAGTATGTCTCAAACAGTCTAAGTTTTGATCGTTCCCTGGAAGACCAGTAGTAGTTTCCGATGCACATCTGGTGGCATTCTATAATCTGTGGTCTATCAGAGTGCTGATGAAACACAGAAATTGCATCGGGATTGAATACAACAGTCACCATGCGCACATTGCTCCACGGGAGTAACGTCTCCAACAGTCTACGATTTGATCGTTCCCTGGAATACCAGTAGTTCTTTCCGATGCACATCTGGTGGCATTCTGTAATCTGTGGACTATCAGAGTGTTGATGAAACACAGAAATTGCATCGGGATTGAATACAACAGTCACCATGCGCACTTTCCTCCACGGGAGTAATGTCTCAAAGAGTCTACGCTTTGATCCTTCAATGGAAGACCAGTAGTAGTTTCCGATGCAGATCTGGAGGCATTCTGTAATCTGTGGACTATCAGAGTGTTGATGAAACACAGAGATTGCATCGGGATTGAATACAGCAGTCACCATGCGCACTCTCCTGCACGGGAGTAGTGTCTCATACAGTCTACGCTTTGATCGTTCCCTGGAAGACCAGTAGTAGTTTCCGATGCACATCTGGTGGCATTCCTTAATCTGTGGACTATCAGAGTGTTGATGAAACACAGAGATTGCATCGGGATTGAATACAGCAGTCACCATGCGCACTCTCCTCCACGGGAGTAGTGTCTCAAACAGTCTACGCTTTGATCGTTCCCTGGAAGACCAGTAGTAGTTTCCGATGCACATCTGGTGGCATTCCTTAATCTGTGGACTATCAGAGTGTTGATGAAACACAGAAATTGCATCAGGATTGAATACAACAGTCACCATGCGCACTTTCCTCCAGGGGAGTAACGTCTCCAACAGACTACGATTTGATCGTTCCCTGGAAGACCAGTAGTAGTTTCCGATGCACATCTGGTGGCATTCTGTAATCAGTGGACTATCAGAGTGTTGATGAAACACAAAAATTGCATCGGAATTGAATACAACAGTCACCATGCGCACTTTCCTCCACGGGAGTAAGGTCCCAAACGGTCTACGCTTTGATCGTTCCCTGGAAGACCAGTAGTAGTTTCCGATACACGTCTGGTGGCATTCTTTAATCTGTGGACTATCAGAGTGTCGATGAAACACAGAAAATGCATCGGAATTGAATACAACAGTCACCATGCGCACTTACCTCCACGGGAGTAATTTCTCAAACAGTCTACGGTTTGATCGTTCCCTGGAAGACCAATTGTAGTTTCCGATGCACATCTGGTGGCATTCTGTAATCTGTGGACTATCAGAGTGTTGATGAAACACAGAGATTGCATCGGGATTGAATACAGCAGTCACCATGCGCACTCTCCTCCACGGGAGTAATGTCTCAAACAGTCTACAGTTTGATCGTTACCTGGAAGACCAGTAGTGGTTTCCGATGCACATCTGCTGGCATTCCTAAATCTGTGGACTATCAGAGTGTTGATGAAACACAGAGATTGCATCGGGATTGAATACAGGAGTCACCATGCGCACTTTCATCCACGGGAGTGTTGTCTCAAACACTCTATGCTTTGATCGTTCCCTGGAAGACCAGTAGTAGTTTCCGATGCACATCTGGTGGCAT
The DNA here is from genome assembly GCF_023897955.1 of Schistocerca gregaria. Taxonomy (NCBI): domain Eukaryota; kingdom Metazoa; phylum Arthropoda; class Insecta; order Orthoptera; family Acrididae; genus Schistocerca; species Schistocerca gregaria. Next base: position 14,660,498 of record NC_064929.1, on the reverse strand, counting down.
TCCTTAATCTGTGGACCATCAGAGTGTTGATGAAACACAGAAATTGTATCCGGATTGAATACAACAGTCACCATGCGCACTTTCCTCCATGGGAGTAATGTCTCAAATAGTCTACGCTTAGATCGTTCATAGGAAGACCAGTAGTAGTTTCCGATGCACATCTGGTGGCATTCTGTAATCTGTGGACTATCACAGTGTTGATGAAACACAGAAATTGCATCTGGATTGAATACAACAGTCACCATGCGCACTTTCCTCCACGGGAGTATGTCTCAAACAGTCTAAGTTTTGATCGTTCCCTGGAAGACCAGTAGTAGTTTCCGATGCACATCTGGTGGCATTCTATAATCTGTGGTCTATCAGAGTGCTGATGAAACACAGAAATTGCATCGGGATTGAATACAACAGTCACCATGCGCACATTGCTCCACGGGAGTAACGTCTCCAACAGTCTACGATTTGATCGTTCCCTGGAATACCAGTAGTTGTTTCCGATGCACATCTGGTGGCATTCTGTAATCTGTGGACTATCAGAGTGTTGATGAAACACAGAAATTGCATCGGGATTGAATACAACAGTCACCATGCGCACTTTCCTCCACGGGAGTAATGTCTCAAAAAGTCTACGCTTTGATCCTTCAATGGAAGACCAGTAGTAGTTTCCGATGCAGATCTGGAGGCATTCTGTAATCTGTGGACTATCAGAGTGTTGTGAAACACAGAGATTGCATCGGGATTGAATACAGCAGTCACCATGCGCACTCTCCTGCACGGGAGTAGTGTCTCATACAGTCTACGCTTTGATCGTTCCCTGGAAGACCAGTAGTAGTTTCCGATGCACATCTGGTGGCAGTCCTTAATCTGTGGACTATCAGAGTGTTGATGAAACACAGAGATTGCATCGGGATTGAATACAGCAGTCACCATGCGCACTCTCCTCCACGGGAGTAGTGTCTCAAACAGTCTACGCTTTGATCGTTCCCTGGAAGACCAGTAGTAGTTTCCGATGCACATCTGGTGGCATTCCTTAATCTGTGGACTATCAGAGTGTTGATGAAACACAGAAATTGCATCAGGATTGAATACAACAGTCACCATGCGCACTTTCCTCCAGGGGAGTAACGTCTCCAACAGACTACGATTTGATCGTTCCCTGGAAGACCAGTAGTAGTTTCCGATGCACATCTGGTGGCATTCTGTAATCAGTGGACTATCAGAGTGTTGATGAAACACAAAAATTGCATCGGAATTGAATACAACAGTCACCATGCGCACTTTCCTCCACGGGAGTAAGGTCCCAAACGGTCTACGCTTTGATCGTTCCCTGGAAGACCAGTAGTAGTTTCCGATACACGTCTGGTGGCATTCTTTAATCTGTGGACTATCAGAGTGTCGATGAAACACAGAAAATGCATCGGAATTGAATACAACAGTCACCATGCGCACTTACCTCCACGGGAGTAATTTCTCAAACAGTCTACGGTTTGATCGTTCCCTGGAAGACCAATTGTAGTTTCCGATGCACATCTGGTGGCATTCTGTAATCTGTGGACTATCAGAGTGTTGATGAAACACAGAGATTGCATCGGGATTGAATACAGCAGTCACCATGCGCACTCTCCTCCACGGGAGTAATGTCTCAAACAGTCTACAGTTTGATCGTTACCTGGAAGACCAGTAGTGGTTTCCGATGCACATCTGCTGGCATTCCTAAATCTGTGGACTATCAGAGTGTTGATGAAACACAGAGATTGCATCGGGATTGAATACAGGAGTCACCATGCGCACTTTCATCCACGGGAGTGTTGTCTCAAACACTCTATGCTTTGATCGTTCCCTGGAAGACCAGTAGTAGTTTCCGATGCACATCTGGTGGCATTCCTTAATCTGTGGACCATCAGAGTGTTGATGAAACACAGAAATTGTATCCGGATTGAATACAACAGTCACCATGCGCACTTTCCTCCATGGGAGTAATGTCTCAAATAGTCTACGCTTAGATCGTTCATAGGAAGACCAGTAGTAGTTTCCGATGCACATCTGGTGGCATTCTGTAATCTGTGGACTATCACAGTGTTGATGAAACACAGAAATTGCATCTGGATTGAATACAACAGTCACCATGCGCACTTTCCTCCACGGGAGTATGTCTCAAACAGTCTAAGTTTTGATCGTTCCCTGGAAGACCAGTAGTAGTTTCCGATGCACATCTGGTGGCATTCTATAATCTGTGGTCTATCAGAGTGCTGATGAAACACAGAAATTGCATCGGGATTGAATACAACAGTCACCATGCGCACATTGCTCCACGGGAGTAACGTCTCCAACAGTCTACGATTTGATCGTTCCCTGGAATACCAGTAGTTGTTTCCGATGCACATCTGGTGGCATTCTGTAATCTGTGGACTATCAGAGTGTTGATGAAACACAGAAATTGCATCGGGATTGAATACAACAGTCACCATGCGCACTTTCCTCCACGGGAGTAATGTCTCAAAGAGTCTACGCTTTGATCCTTCAATGGAAGACCAGTAGTAGTTTCCGATGCAGATCTGGAGGCATTCTGTAATCTGTGGACTATCAGAGTGTTGATGAAACACAGAGATTGCATCGGGATTGAATACAGCAGTCACCATGCGCACTCTCCTGCACGGGAGTAGTGTCTCATACAGTCTACGCTTTGATCGTTCCCTGGAAGACCAGTAGTAGTTTCCGATGCACATCTGGTGGCATTCCTTAATCTGTGGACTATCAGAGTGTTGATGAAACACAGAGATTGCATCGGGATTGAATACAGCAGTCACCATGCGCACTCTCCTCCACGGGAGTAGTGTCTCAAACAGTCTACGCTTTGATCGTTCCCTGGAAGACCAGTAGTAGTTTCCGATGCACATCTGGTGGCATTCCTTAATCTGTGGACTATCAGAGTGTTGATGAAACACAGAAATTGCATCAGGATTGAATAAAACAGTCACCATGCGCACTTTCCTCTATGTTAGTAATGTCTCAAACAGTCCACGCTTTGATCATTCCGTGGAAGACCAGTGGTAGTTTCCAATGCACATCTGGAGGCATTCTGTAAACTGTGGACTATCAGAGTGTTGATGAAACATAGAAATTGCATCGGGATTGAATACAACAGTCACCATGCGCAGTTTCCTCTGTGGGAATAATGACTGAAACAGTCCACCCTTTGATCGTTCCCTGGAAGACCAGTAGTAGTTTCCGATGCACATCTGGTGGCATTCTGTAATCTGTGGACTATCAGAGTGTTGATGAAACACAGAAATTGCATCGGGATTGAATAAAACAGTCACCATGCGCAGTTGCCCCCACGGGAGGTATGTCTCAAACCGTCTACGCTTTGATCGTTCCCTGGAAGACCAGAAGTAGTTTCCGATGCTCATCTGGAGGCATTCTGTAATCTGTGGACTATCAGAGTGTTGATGGAACACAGAAATTGCATCGGGATTGAATACAACAGTCAACATGCGCACTTTCCTAAACGGGAGTAATATCTCAAACAGTCTACGATTTGATCGTTTCCTGGAAGACCAGTAGTAGTTTCCGATGCACATATGGTGGCATTCTGTAATCTGTGGACTATCAGAGTGTTGATGAAACACAGAAATTGCATCGGGATTGAATACAACAGTCACCATGCGCACTTTCCTCCAGGGGAGTAACGTCTCCAACAGACTACGATTTGATCGTTCCCTTTAAGACAAGTAGTAGTTTCCGATGCACATCTGGTGGCATTCCTTAATCTGTGGACTATCAGAGTGTTGATGAAACACAGAGATTGCATCGGGATTGAATACAGCAGTCACCATGCGCACTTTCCTCCACGGGAGTGTTGTCTCAAACAGTCTATGCTTTGATCGTTCCCTGGAAGACCAGTAGTAGTTTCCGATGCACATCTGGTGGCATTCCTTAATCTGTGGACCATCAGAGTGTTGATGAAACACAGAAATTGTATCCGGATTGAATACAACAGTCACCATTCGCACTTTCCTCCATGGGAGTAATGTCTCAAATAGTCTACGCTTAGATCGTTCATAGGAAGACCAGTAGTAGTTTCCGATGCACATCTCGTGGCATTCTGTAATCTGTGGACTATCACAGTGTTGATGAAACACAGAAATTGCATCTGGATTGAATACAACAGTCACCATGCGCACTTTCCTCCACGGGAGTATGTCTCAAACAGTCTAAGTTTTGATCGTTCCGTGGAAGACCAGTAGTAGTTTCCGATGCACATCTTGTGGCATTCTATAATCTGTGGTTTATCAGAGTGCTGATGAAACACAGAAATTGCATCGGGATTGAATACAACAGTCACCATGCGCACATTGATCCACGGGAGTAACGTCTCCAACAGTCTACGATTTGATCGTTCCCTGGAATACCAGTAGTTGTTTCCGATGCACATTTGGTGGCATTCTGTAATCTGTGGACTATCAGAGTGTTGATGAAACACAGAAATTGCATCGGAATTGAATACAACAGTCACCATGCGCACTTTCCTCCACGGGAGTAATGTCTCAAACAGTCTACGGTTTGATCGTTCCCTGGAAGAACATTAGTAGTTTCCGATGCACATTTGGTGGCATTCTGTAGTCTGTTGACTATCAGAGTGTTGATGACACACAGAGATTGCATCGGGATCGAATACAACAGTCAACATGCGCACTTTCCTCCACGGGAGTAATGTCTCAAACAGTCTACGCTTTCATCGTTACCTGGAAGATCAGTAGTGGTTTCCGTTGCACATCTGGAGACATTATGAAATCTGTGGACTAACTGAGTGTTGATGAAACACAGAAATTGCATCGGGATTGAATACAACAGTCACTATGCGCACTTTCCTCCATGGGAGTAATGTCTCTAACAGTCTACGCTTGGACGTTCCCAGGAAGACCAGTAGTAGTTTCCGATGCACATCTGGAGGCATTCTGTTATCTGTGGAGTATCAGAGTGTTGATGAAACACAGATATTGCATCGGGATTGATTACAACAGTCACCATGCGCACCTGCCTCCAAGGGAGTAATGTCTCAAAGATTTTACGTTTTGATCGTTCCCTGGAAGACCAGTAGTAGTTTCCGATGCACATCTGGAGGCATTCTGTAATCTGTGGGCTATCAGAGTGTTGATGAAACACAGAAATTACATCGGGATTGTATACAATAGTCACCATGCGCACTCTCCTCCATGTTAGTAATGTCTCAAACAGTCTACGCTTTGATCGTTCCCTGGAAGAGTAGTTGTAGTTTACGATGCACATCTGGTGGCATTCTGTAATCTGTGGACTATCAGAGTGTTGATGAAACACAGAAATTGCATCGGGATTGAATAAAACAGTCAACTTGCCCACTTTCCTCCAGGGGAGGTATGTCTCAAACAGTCTACGCTTTGATCGTTACCTGGAAGACCAGTAGTAGTTTCCGATGCACATCTGGAGGCATTCTGAAATCTGTGGACTAACTGAGTGTTGATGAAACACAGAAATTGCATCGGGATTGAAGACAACAGTCACCATGCGCAATCTCCTCCATGTTAGTAATGTCTCAAACAGTCTACGCTTTCAAGGTTTCCTGGAAGACCAATGGTAGTTTCAGATGCACATCTGGTGGCATTCTGTAATCTGTGGACTATCAGAGTGTTGATGAAATACAGAAATTGCATTGGGAATGAATACAACATTCACTATGCGCACTTTCCTCCACGGGAGTAATGTCTCAAACCGTCTACGATTTGATCGTTACCTCGAAGACCTGTAGTAGTTTCCGATGCACATTTGGTGGCATTCCTTAATCTGTGGACTATCAGAGTTTTGATGAAACACAGAGATTGCATCGGGATTGAATACAGCAGTCACCATGCGCACTTTCCTCCACCGGAGTAATGTCTCAAACAGTCTACGCTTTGATCGTTCCCTGGAAGACCAGTGGTAGTTTCTGATGCACATCTGGTGGCATTCCTTAATCTGTGGACTATCAGAGTGTTGATGAAACACAGAAATTGCATCGGGATTGAATACAACAGTCACCATGCGCACTTTCCTCCATGTTAGTAATGTCTCAAACATTCTACGCTTTGATCGTTGACTGGAAGACCAGTGGTAGTTTCCAATGCACATCTGGAGGCCTTCTGTAATCTGTGGACTATCAGAGTGTTGATGAAATACAGAAATTGCATCGGGATTGAATACAACAGTCACCGTGCGCACTTTCCTCTGTGGGAATAATGACTGAAACAGTCCACCCTTTGATCGTTCCCTGGAAGACCAGTAGTAGTTTCCGATGCACATCTGGTGGCATTCTGTAATCTGTGGAGTATCAGAGTGTTGATGAAACACAGAAATTGCATCGGGATTGAATAAAACAGTCACCATGCGCACTTTCCTCCATGGGAGGTATGTCTCAAACAGTCTACGCTTTGATCGTTACCTGGAAGACCAGTAGTAGTTTCCGATGCACATCTGGTGGCATTCTGTAATCTGTTGACTATCAGAGTGTTGATGAAATACAGAAATTGCATCGGGATTGAATACAACATTCACTATGCGCACTTTCCTCCACGGGAGTAATGCCTCAAACCGTCTACGATTTGATCGTTACCTGGAAGACCTGTAGTAGTTTCCGATGCACATCTGGTGGCATTCTGTAGTCTGTGGACAATCAGAGTGTTGATGAAACACAGAAATTACATCGGGATGAATACAACTGTCACCTTGCACACTTTCCTGAACTGGAGTAATGTCTCAAACAGTCTATGGTTTGATTGTTCCCTGGAAGACCCGTAGTAGTTTCCGATGCACATCTGGTGGCATTCTGTAATCTGTGGACTATCAGAGTGTTGATGAAACACAGAGATTGCATCGGGATTGAATACAGCAGTCACCATGCGCACTCTCCTCCACGGGAGTAGTGTCTCATACAGTCTACCCTTTGATCGTTCCCTGGAAGACCAGTAGTAGTTTCCGATGCACATCTGGTGGCATTCCTTAATCTGTGGACTATCAGAGTTTTGATGAAACACAGAGATTGCATCGGGATTGAATACAGCAGTCACCATGCGCACTTTCCTCCACCGGAGAAATGTCTCAAACAGTCTACGCTTTGATCGTTCCCTGGAAGACCAGTGGTAGTTTCTGATGCACATCTGGTGGCATTCCTTAATCTGTGGACTATCAGAGTGTTGATGAAACACAGAAATTGCATCGGGATTGAATACAACAGTCACCATGCGCACTTTCCTCCATGTTAGTAATGTCTCAAACATTCTACGCTTTGATCGTTGACTGGAAGACCAGTGGTAGTTTCCAATGCACATCTGGAGGCATTCTGTAATCTATGGACTATCAGAGTGTTGATGAAATACAGAAATTGCATCGGGATTGAATACAACAGTCACCGTGCGCACTTTCCTCTGTGGGAATAATGACTGAAACAGTCCACCCTTTGATCAATCCCTGGAAGACCAGTAGTAGTTTCCGATGCACATCTGGTGGCATTCTGTAATCTGTGGACTATCAGAGTGTTGATGAAACACAGAAATTGCATCGGGATTGAATAAAACAGTCACCATGCGTACTTTCCTCCACGGGAGGTATGTCTCAAACAGTCTACGTTTTGATCGTTGCCTGGAAGACCAGAAGTAGTTTCCGATGCTCATCTGGAGGCATTCTGTAATCTGTGGACTATCAGAGTGTTGATGGAACACACAAATTGCATCGGGATTGAATACAACAGACACCATGCGCAGTTTCCTCCACGGGAGTAATGTCTCAAACAGTCTACGTTTTGATCGTTCCCTGGAAGACCAGTCGTAGTTTCCGATGCAGATCTGGTGGCATTCTGTAATCAGTGGACTATCAGAGTGTTGATGAAACACAGAGATTGCATCGGGATTGAATACAACAGTCACCATGCGCACTTTCCTCCACGGGAGTAAGGTCCCAAACGGTCTTCATTTCGATCGTTCCCTGGCAGACCAGTAGTAGTTTCCGATGCACGTCTGGTGGCATTCTTTAATCTGTGGACTATCAGAGTGTTGATGAAACACAGAAATTGCATAGGGATTGAATACAACAGTCACCATACGCACCTTCCTCCAAGGGAGTAATGTCTCAAAGAGTTTACGCTTTGATCGTTCCCTGGAAGACCAGTAGTAGTTTCCGATGCACATCTGGAGGCATTCTGTAATCTGTGTACTATCAGAGTGTTGATGAAACACAGAAATTGCATCGGGATTGAATACAACAGTCACCATGCGCATTTGCTTCCATGTTAGTAATGTCTCAAACAGTCTACGCTTTGATCATTCCCTGGAAGACCAGTGGTAGTTTCCAATGCACATATGGAGGCATTCTGTAATCTGTGGACTATCAGAGTGTTGATGAAACAAAGAGATTGCATCGGGATTGAATTCAGCAGTCACCATGCGCACTTTCCTCCACGGGAGTGTTGTCTCAAACAGTCTAAGCTTTGATCGTTCCCTGGAAGACTAGTAGTAGTTTCCGATGCACATCTGGTGGCATTCCTTAATCTGTGGACCATCAGAGTGTTGATGAAACACAGAAATTGTATCCGGATTGAATACAACAGTAACCATGCGCACTTTCCTCCATGGGAGTAATGTCTCAAATAGTCTACGCTTAGATCGTTCCCAGGAAGCCCAGTAGTAGTTTCCGATGCACATCTGGAGACATTCTGTAATCTGTGGAGTATCAGAGTGTTGATGAAACACAGAAGTTGCATAGGGATTGAATACAACAGTCACCATACGCACCTTCCTCCAAGGGAGTAATGTCTCAAAGAGATAACGTTTTGATCGTTCCCTGGAAGACCAATAGTAGTTTCCGATGCACATCTGGAGGTATTCTGTAATCTGTGTACTATCAGAGTGTTGATGAAACACAGAAATTGCATCGGGATTGAATACAACAGTCACCATGCGCACTTGCTTCCATGTTAGTTAAGTCTCAAACAGTCTACGCTTTGATCGTTCCCTGGAAGACCATTGGTAGTATCCAATGCACATCTGGAGGCATTCTGTAATCCGTGGACTATCAGAGTGTTGATGAAACACAGAGATAGCATCGGGATTGAATACAGCAGTTACTATGCTCACTTTCCTCCACTGGAGTAATGTCTCAAACAGTCTACGCTTTGATCGTACCCTGGAAGACCAGTAGTAGTTTACGATGCTCATCTGGTTTCATTCCTTAATCTGTGGACTATCAGAGTGTTGATGAAACACAGAAATTGCATCGGGATTGAATAAAACAGTCACCATGCGCACTTTCCTCCATGTTAGTAATGTCTCAAACAGTCTACGGTTTGATCATTACCTGGAAGACCAGTGGTAGTTTCCAATGCACATCTGGAGGCATTCTGTAATCTGTGGACTATCAGAGTGTTGATGAAACACAGAAATTGCATCGGGATTGAATACAACAGTCACCATGCGCACTTTCCTCTGTTGGAATAATGACTGAAACAGTCCACCCTTTGATCGTTCCCTGGAAGACCAGTAGTAGTTTCCGATGCACATCTGGTGGCATTCCGTAATCTGTGGACTATCAGAGTGTTGATGAAACACAGAAATTGCATCGGGATTGAATAAAACAGTCACCATGCGCACTTTCCTCCACGGGAGGAATGTCTCAAACAGTCTACGCTTTGATCGTTCCCTGGAAGACCAGAAGTAGTTTCCGATGCTCATCTGGAGGCATTCTGTAATCTGTGGACTATCAGAGTGTTGATGGAACACAGAAATTGCATCGGGATTGAATACAACAGTCACCATGCGCACTTTCCTAAACGGGAGTCATATCTCAAACAGTCTACGATTTGATCGTTTCCTAGAAGACCAGTAGTAGTTTCCGATGCACATATGGTGGCATTCTGTAATCTGTGGACTATCAGAGTGTTGATGATACACAGAAATTGCATCGGGATTGAATACAACAGTCACCATGCGCACTTGCCTCCAGGAGAGTAACGTCTCCAACAGACTACGATTTGATCGTTCCCTGGAAGACCAGTAGTAGTTTCCGATGCACATCTGGTGGCATTCTGTAATCAGTGGACTATCAGAGTGTTGATGAAACACAGAAATTGCATCGGAATTGAATACAACAGTCACCATGCGCACTTTCCTCCACGGGAGTAAGGTCCCAAACGGTCTACGCTTTGATCGTTCCCTGGAAGACCAGTAGTAGTTTCCGAAGCACGTCTGGTGGCATTCTTTAATCTGTGGACTATCAGAGTGATGATGAAACACAGAAATTGCATCGGAATTGAATACAACAGTCACCATGCGCACTTCCCTCCACGGGAGTAATGTCTCAAACAGTCTAGGGTTTGATCGTTCCCTGGAAGACCAATAGTAGTTTCCGATGCACATCTGGTGGCATTCTGGAATCTGTGGACTATCAGAGTGTTGATGAAACACAGAGATTGCATCGGGATTGAATACAGCAGCCACCATGCGCACTCTCCTCCGCGGGAGTAATGTCTCAAACAGTCTACGCTTTGATCGTTACCTGGAAGACCAGTAGTAGTTTCCGATGCACATCTGCTGGCATTCCTTAATCTGTGGACTATCAAAGTGTTGATGAAACACAGAGATTGCATCGGGATTGAATTCAGCAGTCACCAAGCGCACTTTCCTCAACGGGAGTGTTGTCTCAAAGATTCTATGCTTTGATCGTTCCCTGGAAGACCAGTAGTGGTTTCCGATGCACATCTGGTGGCAGTCCTTAATCTGTGGACCATCAGAGTGTTGATGAAACACAGAAATTGTATCCGGATTGAATACAACAGTAACAATGCGCACTTTCATCCATGGGAGTAATGTCTCAAATAGTCTACGCTTAGATCGTTCCCAGGATGCCCAGTGGTAGTTTCCGATGCACATCTGGGGACATTCTGTAATCTGTGGAGTATCAGAGTGTTGATGAAACACAGAAATTGCATAAGGATTGAATACAACAGTCACCATACGCACCTTCCTCCAAGGGAGTAATGTCTCAAAGTGTTTACGCTTTGATCGTTCCCTGGAAGACCAGTAGTAGTTTCCGATGCACATCTGGATGAATTCTGTAATCTGTGTACTATCAGAGTGTTGATGAAACACAGAAATTGCATCGGGATTGAATACAACAGTCACCATGCGCACTTGCTTCCATGTTAGTAATGTCTCAAACAGTCTACGCTTTGATCGTTCCCTGGAAGACCATTGGTAGTATCCAATGCACATCTGGAGGCATTCTGTAATCTGTGGACTATCAAAGTGTTGATGAAACACAGAAATTGCATCGGGATTGAATACAACAGTCACCATGCGCACTTTCCTCCATGGGAGTAATGACTGAAACAGTCCACTATTTGATCGTTTTCTGGGAGACCAGTAGTAGTTTCCGATGCACATCTGGTGGCATTCTGTAGTCTGTGGACTATCAGAGTGCTGATGAAACACAGAAATTTCATCGGGATGAATACAACAGTCACCATGCGCACTTTCCTGAACGGGAGTAATGTCTCAAACAGTCTACGGTTTGATCGTTCCCTGGAAGACCAGTAGTAGTTTCCGATGCACATCTGGAGGCATTCTGTAATCTGTGGACTATCAGAGTGTTGATGAAACACAGAGATTGCATCGGGATTGAATACAGCAGTCACCATGCGCACTCTCCTCCACGGGAGTAGTGTCTCATACAGTCTATGCTTTGATCGTTCCCTGGAAGACCAGTAGTAGTTTCCGATGCACATCTGGTGGCATTCCTTAATCTGTATACTATCAGAGTGTTGATGAAACACAGAGATTGCATCGGGATTGAATACAGCAGTCACCATGCGCACTTTCCTCCACCGGAGTAATGTCTCAAACAGTCTACGCTTTGATCGTTCCCTGGAAGACCAGTAGTAGTTTCCGATGCACATCTGGTGGCATTCCTTAATCTGTGGACTATCAGAGTGTTGATGAAACACAGAAATTGCATCGTGATTGAATAAAACAGTCACCATGCGCACTTTCCTCCATGTTAGTAATGTCTCAAACAATCTACGCTTTGATCATTCCCTGGAAGACCAGTGGTAGTTTCCAATGCACATCTGGTGGAATTTTGTAAAATGTGGACTATCAGAGTGTTGATGAAACACAGAAATTGCATCGGGATTGAATACAACAGTCACCATGCGTACATTCCTCCACGGGAGTAATGTCTCAAACAGTCTACGCTTTGATCGCTCCCTGGAAGACCAGTAGTAGTTTCCGATGCACATCTGGAGGCATTCTGAAATCTGTGGGATTAACTGAGTGTTGATGAAACACAGAAATTGCATCGGGATTGAATAAAACAGTCACCATGGGCACTATTCTCCACGGGAGGTATGTCTCAAACAGTCTACGCTTTGATCGCTCCCTGGAAGACCAGTAGTAGCTTCCTATGCACATCTGGAGGGATTCTGAAATCTGTGGACTAACTGAGTGTTGATGAAACACAGAAATTGCATCGGGATTGAATACAACAGTCACCATGCGCACTTCCCTCCACGGGAGTAATGTCTCAAACAGTCTAGGGTTTGATCTTTCCCTGGAAGACCAATAGTAGTTTCCGATGCACATCTGGTGGCATTCTGGAATCTGTGGACTATCAGAGTGTTGATGAAACACAGAGATTGCATCGGGATTGAATACAGCAGCCACCATGCGCACTCTCCTCCGCGGGAGTAATGTCTCAAACAGTCTACGCTTTGATCGTTACCTGGAAGACCAGTAGTAGTTTCCGATGCACATCTGCTGGCATTCCTTAATCTGTGGACTATCAAAGTGTTGATGAAACACAGAGATTGCATCGGGATTGAATTCAGCAGTCACCATGCGCACTTTCCTCCACGGGAGTGTTGTCTCAAAGATTCTATGCTTTGATCGTTCCCTGGAAGACCAGTAGTGGTTTCCGATGCACATCTGGTGGCATTCTTTAATCTGTGGACCATCAGAGTGTTGATGAAACACAGAAATTGTATCCGGATTGAATACAACAGTAACAATGCGCACTTTCATCCATGGGAGTAATGTCTCAAATAGTCTACGCTTAGATCGTTCCCAGGATGCCCAGTGGTAGTTTCCGATGCACATCTGGGGACATTCTGTAATCTGTGGAGTATCAGAGTGTTGATGAAACACAGAAATTGCATAGGGATTGAATACAACAGTCACCATACGCACCTTCCTCCAAGGGAGTAATGTCAAAAAGAGTTTATGATTTGATCGTTCCCTGGAAGACCAGTAGTAGTTTCCGATGCACATCTGGATGAATTCTGTAATCTGTGTACTATCACAGTGTTGATGAAACACAGAAATTGCATCGGGATTGAGTACAACAGTCACCATGCGCACTTGCTTCCATGTTAGTAATGTCTCAAACAGTCTACGCTTTGATCGTTCCCTGGAAGACCATTGGTAGTATCCAATGCACATCTGGAGGCATTCTGTAATCTGTGGACTATCAAAGTGTTGATGAAACACAGAAATTGCATCGGGATTGAATACAACAGTCACCATGCGCACTTTCCTCCACGGGAGTAATGACTGAAACAGTCCACTATTTGATCGTTTTCTGGAAGACCAGTAGTAGTTTCCGATGCACATCTGGTGGCATTCTGTAGTCTGTGGACTATCAGAGTGCTGATGAAACACAGAAAGTTCATCGGGATGAATACAACAGTCACCATGCGCACTTTCCTGAACGGGAGTAATGTCTCAAACAGTCTACGGTTTGATCGTTCCCTGGAAGACCAGTAGTAGTTTCCGATGCACATCTGGAGGCATTCTGTAATCTGTGGACTATCAGAGTGTTGATGAAACACAGAGATTGCATCGGGATTGAATACAGCAGTCACCATGCGCACTTTCCTCCACCGGAGTAATGTCTCAAACAGTCTACGCTTTGATCGTTCCCTGGAAGACCAGTAGTAGTTTCCGATGCACATCTGGTGGCATTCCTTAATCTGTGGACTATCAGAGTGTTGATGAAACACAGAAATTGCATCGTGATTGAATAAAACAGTCACCATGCGCACTTTCCTCCATGTTAGTAATGTCTCAAACAGTCTACGCTTTGATCATTCCCTGGAAGACCAGTGGTAGTTTCCAATGCACATCTGGAGGCATTTTGTAAAATGTGGACTATCAGAGTGTTGATGAAACACAGAAATTGCATCGGGATTGAATACAACAGTCACCATGCGTACATTCCTCCATGGAGTAATGACTGAAACAGTCCACAATTTGATCGTTCCCTGGAAGACCAGTAGTAGTTTCCAATGCGCATCTGATTGCATTCTGTAATCTGTGGACTATCAGACTGTTGATGAAACACAGAGATTGCATCGGGATTGAATACAGCAGTCACCATGCGTACTCTCCTCCACGGGAGTAATGTCTCAAACAGTCTACGCTTTGATCGCTCCCTGGAAGACCAGTAGTAGTTTCCGATGCACATCTGGAGGCATTCTGAAATCTGTGGGACTAACTGAGTGTTGATGAAACACAGAAATTGCATCGGGATTGAATAAAACAGTCACCATGCGCACTATCCTCCACGGGAGGTATGTCTCAAACAGTCTACGCTTTGATCGCTCCATGGAAGACCAGTAGTAGCTTCCTATGCACATCTGGAGGGATTCTGAAATCTGTGGACTAACTGAGTGTTGATGAAACACAGAAATTGCATCGGGATTGAATACAACAGTCACCATGCGCACTTTCCTCCACGGGAGTAATGTCTCAAACAGTCTACGCTTTGATCGTTACCTGGAAGACCAGTAGTAGTTTCCGATGCACATCTGGAGGCATTCTGAAATCTGTGGACTAACTGAGTGTTGATGAAACACAGAAATTGCATCGGGATTAAATACAACAGTCACTATGCGCACGTTCCTCCATGGGAGTAATGTCTCTAACAGTCTATGCTTGGACGTTCCCAGGAAGACCAGTAGTAGTTTCCGATGCACATCTGGAGGCATTCTGTAATCTGTGGACTATCAGAGTGTTGATGAAACACAGAAATTGCTTAGGGATTGAATACAACAGTCACCATGCGAACTCTCCTCCATTTTAGTAATGTCTCAAACAGTCTACGCTTTCATCGTTCCCTGGAAAACCAGTGATAGTTTCCTATGCACATCTGGAAGCATTCTGTAATCTGTGGACTATCAAGGTGTTGATGAAACACAGAAATTGCATCGGGACTGATTACAACAGACCATGCGCACCTTCCTCCAAGCGAGTAATGTCTCAAAGAGTTTACGTTTTGATCGTTCCCTGGAAGACCAGTAGAAGTTTCCGATGCACATCTGGTGGCATTCTGTAATCTGTGGACTATCAGAGTGTTGATGAAACACAGAAATTGCATCGGGATTGAATACAACAGTCACCATGCGAACTCTCCTCCATTTTAGTAATGTCTCAAACAGTCTACGCTTTCATCGTTCCCTGGAAAACCAGTGATAGTTTCCTATGCACATCTGGAAGCATTCTGTAATCTGTGGACTATCAAGGTGTTGATGAAACACAGAAATTGCATCGGGATTGAATACAACAGTCACCATGCACACTTTCCTCCGTGGGAGTAATGACTGAAACAGTCCACCCTTTGATCGTTTTCTGGAAGACCAGTAGTAGTTTCCGATGCACATCTGGTGGCCCTCTGTAATCTGTGGACTATCAGAGTGTTGATGAAACACAGAGATTGCATCGGGATTGAATACAGCAGTCACCATGCGCACTCTCCTCCACGGGAGTAGTGTCTCATACAGTCTATGCTTTGATCGTTCCCTGGAAGACCAGTAGTAGTTTCCGATGCACATCTGGTGGCATTCCTTAATCTGTATACTATCAGAGTGTTGATGAAACACAGAGATTGCATCGGGATTGAATACAGCAGTCACCATGCGCACTTTCCTCCACCGGAGTAATGTCTCAAACAGTCTACGCTTTGATCGTTCCCTGATAGACCAGTAGTAGTTTCCGATGCACATCTGGTGGCATTCCTTAATCTGTGGACTATCAGAGTGTTGATGAAACACAGAAATTGCATCGTGATTGAATAAAACAGTCACCATGCGCACTTTCCTCCATGTTAGTAATGTCTCAAACAATCTACGCTTTGATCATTCCCTGGAAGACCAGTGGTAGTTTCCAATGCACATCTGGAGGAATTTTGTAAAATGTGGACTATCAGAGTGTTGATGAAACACAGAAATTGCATCGGGATTGAATACAACAGTCACCATGCGTACATTCCTCCACGGGAGTAATGTCTCAAACAGTCTACGCTTTGATCGCTCCCTGGAAGACCAGTAGTAGTTTCCGATGCACATCTGGAGGCATTCTGAAATCTGTGGGATTAACTGAGTGTTGATGAAACACAGAAATTGCATCGGGATTGAATAAAACTGTCACCATGGGCACTATTCTCCACGGGAGGTATGTCTCAAACAGTCTACGCTTTGATCGCTCCCTGGAAGACCAGTAGTAGCTTCCTATGCACATCTGGAGGGATTCTGAAATCTGTGGACTAACTGAGTGTTGATGAAACACAGAAATTGCATCGGGATTGAATACAACAGTCACCATGCGCACTTCCCTCCACGGGAGTAATGTCTCAAACAGTCTAGGGTTTGATCTTTCCCTGGAAGACCAATAGTAGTTTCCGATGCACATCTGGTGGCATTCTGGAATCTGTGGACTATCAGAGTGTTGATGAAACACAGAGATTGCATCGGGATTGAATACAGCAGCCACCATGCGCACTCTCCTCCGCGGGAGTAATGTCTCAAACAGTCTACGCTTTGATCGTTACCTGGAAGACCAGTAGTAGTTTCCGATGCACATCTGCTGGCATTCCTTAATCTGTGGACTATCAAAGTGTTGATGAAACACAGAGATTGCATCGGGATTGAATTCAGCAGTCACCATGCGCACTTTCCTCCACGGGAGTGTTGTCTCAAAGATTCTATGCTTTGATCGTTCCCTGGAAGACCAGTAGTGGTTTCCGATGCACATCTGGTGTCATTCCTTAATCTGTGGACCATCAGAGTGTTGATGAAACACAGAAATTGTATCCGGATTGAATACAACAGTAACAATGCGCACTTTCATCCATGGGAGTAATGTCTCAAATAGTCTACGCTTAGATCGTTCCCAGGATGCCCAGTGGTAGTTTCCGATGCACATCTGGGGACATTCTGTAATCTGTGGAGTATCAGAGTTTTGATGAAACACAGAAATTGCATAGGGATTGAATACAACAGTCACCATACGCACCTTCCTCCAAGGGAGTAATGTCAAAAAGAGTTTACGATTTGATCGTTCCCTGGAAGACCAGTAGTAGTTTCCGATGCACATCTGGATGAATTCTGTAATCTGTGTACTATCACAGTGTTGATGAAACACAGAAATTGCATCGGGATTGAGTACAACAGTCACCATGCGCACTTGCTTCCATGTTAGTAATGTCTCAAACAGTCTACGCTTTGATCGTTCCCTGGAAGACCATTGGTAGTATCCAATGCACATCTGGAGGCATTCTGTAATCTGTGGACTATCAAAGTGTTGATGAAACACAGAAATTGCATCGGGATTGAATACAACAGTCACCATGCGCACTTTCCTCCATGGGAGTAATGACTGAAACAGTCCACTATTTGATCGTTTTCTGGAAGACCAGTAGTAGTTTCCGATGCACATCTGGTGGCATTCTGTAGTCTGTGGACTATCAGAGTGCTGATGAAACACAGAAATTTCATCGGGATGAATACAACAGTCACCATGCGCACTTTCCTGAACGGGAGTAATGTCTCAAACAGTCTACGGTTTGATCGTTCCCTGGAAGACCAGTAGTAGTTTCCGATGCACATCTGGAGGCATTCTGTAATCTGTGGACTATCAGAGTGTTGATGAAACACAGAGATTGCATCGGGATTGAATACAGCAGTCACCATGCGCACTCTCCTCCACGGGAGTAGTGTCTCATACAGTCTATGCTTTGATCGTTCCCTGGAAGACCAGTAGTAGTTTCCGATGCACATCTGCTGGCATTCCTTAATCTGTATACTATCAGAGTGTTGATGAAACACAGAGATTGCATCGGGATTGAATACAGCAGTCACCATGCGCACTTTCCTCCACCGGAGTAATGTCTCAAACAGTCTACGCTTTGATCGTTCCCTGGAAGACCAGTAGTAGTTTCCGATGCACATCTGGTGGCATTCCTTAATCTGTGGACTATCAGAGTGTTGATGAAACACAGAAATTGCATCGTGATTGAATAAAACAGTCACCATGCGCACTTTCCTCCATGTTAGTAATGTCTCAAACAGTCTACGCTTTGATCATTCCCTGGAAGACCAGTGGTAGTTTCCAATGCACATCTGGAGGCATTTTGTAAAATGTGGACTATCAGAGTGTTGATGAAACACAGAAATTGCATCGGGATTGAATACAACAGTCACCATGCGTACATTCCTCCATGGAGTAATGACTGAAACAGTCCACAATTTGATCGTTCCCTGGAAGACCAGTAGTAGTTTCCAATGCGCATCTGATTGCATTCTGTAATCTGTGGACTATCAGACTGTTGATGAAACACAGAGATTGCATCGGGATTGAATACAGCAGTCACCATGCGCACTCTCCTCCACGCGAGTAATGTCTCAAACAGTCTACGCTTTGATCGCTCCCTGGAAGACCAGTAGTAGTTTCCGATGCACATCTGGAGGCATTCTGAAATCTGTGGGACTAACTGAGTGTAGATGAAACACAGAAATTGCATCGGGATTGAATAAAACAGTCACCATGCGCACTATCCTCCACGGGAGGTATGTCTCAAACAGTCTACGCTTTGATCGCTCCCTGGAAGACCAGTAGTAGTTTCCGATGCACATCTGGAGGCATTCTGAAATCTGTGGGATTAACTGAGTGTTGATGAAACACAGAAATTGCATCGGGATTGAATAAAACTGTCACCATGGGCACTATTCTCCACGGGAGGTATGTCTCAAACAGTCTACGCTTTGATCGCTCCCTGGAAGACCAGTAGTAGCTTCCTATGCACATCTGGAGGGATTCTGAAATCTGTGGACTAACTGAGTGTTGATGAAACACAGAAATTGCATCGGGATTGAATACAACAGTCACCATGCGCACTTCCCTCCACGGGAGTAATGTCTCAAACAGTCTAGGGTTTGATCTTTCCCTGGAAGACCAATAGTAGTTTCCGATGCACATCTGGTGGCATTCTGGAATCTGTGGACTATCAGAGTGTTGATGAAACACAGAGATTGCATCGGGATTGAATACAGCAGCCACCATGCGCACTCTCCTCCGCGGGAGTAATGTCTCAAACAGTCTACGCTTTGATCGTTACCTGGAAGACCAGTAGTAGTTTCCGATGCACATCTGCTGGCATTCCTTAATCTGTGGACTATCAAAGTGTTGATGAAACACAGAGATTGCATCGGGATTGAATTCAGCAGTCACCATGCGCACTTTCCTCCACGGGAGTGTTGTCTCAAAGATTCTATGCTTTGATCGTTCCCTGGAAGACCAGTAGTGGTTTCCGATGCACATCTGGTGGCATTCCTTAATCTGTGGACCATCAGAGTGTTGATGAAACACAGAAATTGTATCCGGATTGAATACAACAGTAACAATGCGCACTTTCATCCATGGGAGTAATGTCTCAAATAGTCTACGCTTAGATCGTTCCCAGGATGCCCAGTGGTAGTTTCCGATGCACATCTGGGGACATTCTGTAATCTGTGGAGTATCAGAGTTTTGATGAAACACAGAAATTGCATAGGGATTGAATACAACAGTCACCATACGCACCTTCCTCCAAGGGAGTAATGTCAAAAAGAGTTTACGATTTGATCGTTCCCTGGAAGACCAGTAGTAGTTTCCGATGCACATCTGGATGAATTCTGTAATCTGTGTACTATCACAGTGTTGATGAAACACAGAAATTGCATCGGGATTGAGTACAACAGTCACCATGCGCACTTGCTTCCATGTTAGTAATGTCTCAAACAGTCTACGCTTTGATCGTTCCCTGGAAGACCATTGGTAGTATCCAATGCACATCTGGAGGCATTCTGTAATCTGTGGACTATCAAAGTGTTGATGAAACACAGAAATTGCATCGGGATTGAATACAACAGTCACCATGCGCACTTTCCTCCATGGGAGTAATGACTGAAACAGTCCACTATTTGATCGTTTTCTGGAAGACCAGTAGTAGTTTCCGATGCACATCTGGTGGCATTCTGTAGTCTGTGGACTATCAGAGTGCTGATGAAACACAGAAATTTCATCGGGATGAATACAACAGTCACCATGCGCACTTTCCTGAACGGGAGTAATGTCTCAAACACTCTACGGTTTGATCGTTCCCTGGAAGACCAGTAGTAGTTTCCGATGCACATCTGGAGGCATTCTGTAATCTGTGGACTATCAGAGTGTTGATGAAACACAGAGATTGCATCGGGATTGAATACAGCAGTCACCATGCGCACTCTCCTCCACGGGAGTAGTGTCTCATACAGTCTATGCTTTGATCGTTCCCTGGAAGACCAGTAGTAGTTTCCGATGCACATCTGCTGGCATTCCTTAATCTGTATACTATCAGAGTGTTGATGAAACACAGAGATTGCATCGGGATTGAATACAGCAGTCACCATGCGCACTTTCCTCCACCGGAGTAATGTCTCAAACAGTCTACGCTTTGATCGTTCCCTGGAAGACCAGTAGTAGTTTCCGATGCACATCTGGTGGCATTCCTTAATCTGTGGACTATCAGAGTGTTGATGAAACACTGAAATTGCATCGTGATTGAATAAAACAGTCACCATGCGCACTTTCCTCCATGTTAGTAATGTCTCAAACAGTCTACGCTTTGATCATTCCCTGGAAGACCAGTGGTAGTTTCCAATGCACATCTGGAGGCATTTTGTAAAATGTGGACTATCAGAGTGTTGATGAAACACAGAAATTGCATCGGGATTGAATACAACAGTCACCATGCGTACATTCCTCCATGGAGTAATGACTGAAACAGTCCACAATTTGATCGTTCCCTGGAAGACCAGTAGTAGTTTCCAATGCGCATCTGATTGCATTCTGTAATCTGTGGACTATCAGACTGTTGATGAAACACAGAGATTGCATCGGGATTGAATACAGCAGTCACCATGCGCACTCTCCTCCACGCGAGTAATGTCTCAAACAGTCTACGCTTTGATCGCTCCCTGGAAGACCAGTAGTAGTTTCCGATGCACATCTGGAGGCATTCTGAAATCTGTGGGACTAACTGAGTGTTGATGAAACACAGAAATTGCATCGGGATTGAATAAAACAGTCACCATGCGCACTATCCTCCACGGGAGGTATGTCTCAAACAGTCTACGCTTTGATCGCTCCATGGAAGACCAGTAGTAGCTTCCTATGCACATCTGGAGGGATTCTGAAATCTGTGGACTAACTGAGTGTTGATGAAACACAGAAATTGCATCGGGATTGAATACAACAGTCACCATGCGCACTTTCCTCCACGGGAGTAATGTCTCAAACAGTCTACGCTTTGATCGTTACCTGGAAGACCAGTAGTAGTTTCCGATGCACATCTGGAGGCATTCTGAAATCTGTGGACTAACTGAGTGTTGATGAAACACAGAAATTGCATCGGGATTAAATACAACAGTCACTATGCGCACGTTCCTCCATGGGAGTAATGTCTCTAACAGTCTATGCTTGGACGTTCCCAGGAAGACCAGTTGTAGTTTCCGATGCACATCTGGAGGCATTCTGTAATCTGTGGACTATCAGAGTGTTGATGAAACACAGAAATTGCTTAGGGATTGAATACAACAGTCACCATGCGAACTCTCCTCCATTTTAGTAATGTCTCAAACAGTCTACGCTTTCATCGTTCCCTGGAAAACCAGTGATAGTTTCCTATGCACATCTGGAAGCATTCTGTAATCTGTGGACTATCAAGGTGTTGATGAAACACAGAAATTGCATCGGGACTGATTACAACAGACCATGCGCACCTTCCTCCAAGGGAGTAATGTCTCAAAGAGTTTACGTTTTGATCGTTCCCTGGAAGACCAGTAGTAGTTTCCGATGCACATCTGGTGGCATTCTGTAATCTGTGGACTATCAGAGTGTTGATGAAACACAGAAATTGCATCGGGATTGAATACAACAGTCACCATGCGAACTCTCCTCCATTTTAGTAATGTCTCAAACAGTCTACGCTTTCATCGTTCCCTGGAAAACCAGTGATAGTTTCCTATGCACATCTGGAAGCATTCTGTAATCTGTGGACTATCAAGGTGTTGATGAAACACAGAAATTGCATCGGGATTGAATACAACAGTCACCATGCACACTTTCCTCCGTGGGAGTAATGACTGAAACAGTCCACCCTTTGATCGTTTTCTGGAAGACCAGTAGTAGTTTCCGATGCACATCTGGTGGCCCTCTGTAATCTGTGGACTATCAGAGTGTTGATGAAACACAGAAATTGCATCCGGATTGAATACAACAGTCAGCATGCGCACTTTCCTTAATGGGAGTAATGTCTCAAATAGTCTAAGCTTAGATCGTTCCCTGGAAGACCAGTGGTAGTTTCCAATGCACATCTGGAGGCATTCTGTAATCTGTGGACTATCAAAGTGTTGATGAAACACAGAAATTGTATCGGGATTGAATTCAACAGTCACCATGCGCACTTTCCTCCGTGGGAGTAATGACTGAAACAGTCCACCCTTTGATCGTTTACTGGAAGACCAGTAGTAGTTTCCGATGCACATCTGGTGGCCCTCTGTAATCTGTGGACTATCAGAGTGTTGATGAAACACAGAAATATCATCCGGATTGAATACAACAGTCAGCATGCGCACTTTCCTTAATGGGAGTAATGTCTCAAATAGTCTAAGCTTAGATCGTTCCCAGGAAGACCAGTAGTAGTTTCCGATGCACATCTGGAGGCATTCTGTATTCTGTGAAGTATCAGAGTGTTGATGAAACACAGAAATTGCATCGGGATTGAATACAACAGTCACCATGCGCACTTTCCTCCATGGGAGTAATGACTGAAACAGTCCACACTTTGATCGTTCCCTGGAAGACCAGTAGTAGTTTCCGATGCACATCTGGTGGCATTCTGTAATCTGTGGACAATCACAGTGTTGATGAAACACAGAAATTGCATTGGGATTGAATACAACAGTCTCCATGCGCATTTTCCCCCATGGGAGTAATTTTTCTAACAGTCTACGCTTAGACGTTCATAGGAAGACCAGTAGTAGTTTCCGACGCACATCTGGAGGCATTCTGTAATCTGTGGAGTATCAGAGTGTTGATGAAACACAGAAATTGCATCGGGATTGAATACAACAGTCACCATGCGCACTTTCCTCCATGGGAGTAATGTGTCAAACAGTCTACGCTTTGATCGTTCCCTGGAAGACCAGTAGCAGTTTCCGGTGCACATCTGGTGGCATTCTGTAATCTGTGGACTATCAGTTTGTTGATGAAACACAGAGATTGCATCGGGATTGAATACAGCAGTCACCATGCGCACTCTCCTCCACGGGAGTAATGTCTCAAACAGTCTACGCTTTGATCGTTCCCTGGAAGACCAGTAGTAGTTTCCGATGCACATCTGGAGGGATTCTGTAATCTGTTGACTATCAGAGTGTAGATGAAACACAGAAATTGCATCGGGATTGAATAAAACAGTCACCATGAGCACTTTCCTCCACGGGAGGTATGTCTCAAACAGTCTACGCTTTGATCGTTACCTGGAAGACCAGTAGTAGTTTCCGATGCATATCTTGTGGCATTCCGTAATCTGTTGACTATCAGAGTGTTGATGAAACACAGAAATTGCATCGGGATTGATTACAACAGTCACCATGCGCACCTTCCTCCAAGGGAGTAATGTCTCAAAGAGTTTATGTTTTGATCGTTCCCTGGAAGACCAGTAGTAGTTTCCGATGCACATCTGGTGGCAATCTGTAATCTGTGGACTATCAGATTGTTGATGAAACACAGAAATTGCATCGGGATCGAATACAACAGTCACCATGCGCACTTTCCTCCACGGGAGTAACGTCTCCAACAGTCTACGTTTTGATCGTTCCCTGGAAGATCAGTAGTAGTTTCCGTTGCACATCTGGTGGCATTCTGTAATCTGTGGACTATCAGAGTGTTGATGAAACACAGAGATTGCATCGGGATTGAATATAACAGTCACCATGCGCACTTTCCTCCACGGGAGTAACGTCTCCAACAGTCTACGATTTGATCGTTCCCTGGAACACCAGTAGTTGTTTCCGATGCACATCTGTTGGCATTCTGTAATCTGTGGACTATCAGATTGTTGATGAAACACAGAAATTGCTTCGGAATGGAATACAACAGTCACCATGCGCACTTTCTTCCACGGGAGTAAGGTCCCAAACGGTCTACGCTTTGATCGTTCCCTGGAAGACCATTAGTAGTTTCCGATGCACGTCTGGTGGCATTCTTTAATCTGTGGACTATCAGAGTGTTGATGAAACACAGAAATTGCATCGGAATTGAATACAACAGTCACCATGCGCACTTTCCTCCACGGGAATAATGTCTCATACAGTCTACAGTATGATCGTTCCCTGGAAGACCAATAGTAGTTTCCGATGCACATCTGGTGGCATTCTGTAATCTCTGGACCATCTGAGTGTTGATGAAACACAGAAAGTGTATCGGGATTGAATACAACAGTCACCATGCGCACTTTCCTCCATGGGAGTAATGTCTCAAATAGTCTAAGCTTAGATCGTTCTCAGGAAGACCAATTGTAGTTTCCGATGCACATCTGGAGACATTCTGTAATCTGTGGAGTATCAGAGTGTTGATGAAACACAGAAATTGCATAGGGATTGAATACAGCAGTCACCATGCGCACCTTCCTACAAGGGAGTAATGTCTCAAAGAGTTTACGCTTTGATCGTTCACTGGAAGACCAGTAGTAGTTTCCGATGCACATCTGGAGGCATTCTGTAATCTGTGTACTATCGGAGTGTTGATGAAACACAGAAATTGCGTCGGGATTGATTACAACAGTCACAATGCGCACTTGCCTCCATGTTAGTAATGTCTCAAAGAGTCTACGCTTTGATCGTTCCCTGGAAGACCATTGGTAGTTTCCAATGCACATCTGGAGGCATTCTGTAATCTGTGGACTTTCAGAGTGCTGATGAAACACAGAAATTGCATCGGGATTGAATACAACAGTCACCATGCGCACATTCTTCCATGGAAGTAATGACTGAAACAGTCCACCCTTTGATCGTTCCCTGGAAGACCAGTAGTAGATTCCGATGCACATCTGCTGGCATTCTGTAATCTATGGGCTATCAGAGTGTTGATGAAACTCAGAAATTGCATCGGGATTGAATAAAACAGTCACCATGCGCACATTCCTCCACGGGAGGTATGTCTCAAACAGTCTAGCTTTGATCGTTACCTGGAAGACCAGTAGTAGTTTCCGATGCACATTTGGTGGCATTATGTAATCTGTTGACTATCAGAGTGTTGATGACACACAGAGATTGCATCGGGATAGAATACAACAGTCACCATGCGCACTTTCCTCCATGGGAGTAATGTCTCAAATTGTCTACGCTTAGAGCGTTCCCAGGAAGACCAGTAGTAGTTTCCGATGCACATCCTGAGGCATTCTGTAATCTGTGGAGTATCTGAGTGTTGATGAAACACAGAAATTGCATCGGGATTGATTACAACAGTCACCATGCGCACCTTCCTCCAAGGGAGTAATGTCTCAAAGAGTTTATGTTTTGATCGTTCCCTGGAAGTCCAGTAGTAGTTTCCGATGCACATCTGGAGGCATTCTGTAATCTGTGAACTATCAGAGTGTTGATGAAACACAGAAATTGCATCGGGATTGAATACAACAGTCACCATGCGCACTCACCTCCATGTTAGTAATGTCTCAAACAGTCTACGCTTTGATCGTTCCCTGGAAGACCAGTGGTAGTTTCCGATGCACATCTGGAGGCATTCTGTAATCTGTGAACTATCAAAGTGTTGATGAAACACAGAAATTGCATCGGGATTGAATACAACAGTCACCATGCGCAGTTTCCTCCGTGGGAGTAATGACTCAAACAGTCCACCCTTTGATCGTTTTCTGGAAGACCAGTAGTAGTTTCCGATGCACATCTGGTGGCATTCTGTAATCTATGGACTATCAGAGTGTTGATGAAACACAGAAATTGCATCCGAATTGAATACAACAGTCACCATGCGAACTTTCCTTAATGGGAGTAATGTCTCAAATAGTCTAAGCTTAGATCATTCCCAGGAAGACCAGTAGTAGTTTCCGATGCACATCTGCAGGCATTCTGTAATCTGTGGAGTATCAGAGTGTTGATGAAACACAGAAATTGCATCGGGATTGAATACAACAGTCACCATGCGCACTTTCCTCCATGGGAGTAATGACTGAAACAGTCCACACTTTGATCGTTCCCCCGAAGACCAGTAGTAGTTTCCGATGCACATCTGGTGGCATTCTGTAATCTGTGGACTATCAGAGTGTTGATGAAACACAGAAATTGCATCGGGATTGAATAAAACAGTCACCATGCGCACTTCCCTTCACGGGAGGTATGTCTCAAACAGTCTACGTTTTGATCGTTACCTGGAAGACCAGTAGTAGTTCCGATGCACATATGGTGGCATTCTGTAATCTGTGGACTATCAGAGTGTTGATGAAACACAGAAATTGCATCGGGATTGAATTCAACAGTCACCATGGGCAGTCTCCTCCACGGGAGTAATGTCTCAAACAGTCTACGCTTTGATCGTTCCCTGGAAGACCAGTAGTAGTTTCCGATGCACATCTGGAGGCATTCTGTAATCTGTGTACTATCGGAGTGTTGATGAAACACAGAAATTGCGTCGGGATTGATTACAACAGTCACATTCGCACTTGCCTCCATGTTAGTAATGTCTCAAAGAGTCTACGCTTTGATCGTTCCCTGGAAGACCATTGGTAGTTTCCAATGCACATCTGGAGGCATTCTGTAATCTGTGGACTTTCAGAGTGCTGATGAAACACAGAAATTGCATCGGGATTGAATACAACAGTCACCATGCGCACATTCTTCCATGGAAGTAATGACTGAAACAGTCCACCCTTTGATCGTTCCCTGGAAGACCAGTAGTAGATTCCGATGCACATCTGCTGGCATTCTGTAATCTGTGGGCTATCAGAGTGTTGATGAAACTCAGAAATTGCATCGGGATTGAATAAAACAGTCACCATGCGCACATTCCTCCACGGGAGGTATGTCTCAAACAGTCTAGCTTTGATCGTTACCTGGAAGACCAGTAGTAGTTTCCGATGCACATTTGGTGGCATTATGTAATCTGTTGACTATCAGAGTGTTGATGACACACAGAGATTGCATCGGGATAGAATACAACAGTCACCATGCGCACTTTCTCCATGGGAGTAATGTCTCAAATTGTCTACGCTTAGAGCGTTCCCAGGAAGACCAGTAGTAGTTTCCGATGCACATCCTGAGGCATTCTGTAATCTGTGGAGTATCTGAGTGTTGATGAAACACAGAAATTGCATCGGGATTGATTACAACAGTCACCATGCGCACCTTCCTCCAAGGGAGTAATGTCTCAAAGAGTTTATGTTTTGATCGTTCCCTGGAAGTCCAGTAGTAGTTTCCGATGCACATCTGGAGGCATTCTGTAATCTGTGAACTATCAGAGTGTTGATGAAACACAGAAATTGCATCGGGATTGAATACAACAGTCACCATGCGCACTCACCTCCATGTTAGTAATGTCTCAAACAGTCTACGCTTTGATCGTTCCCTGGAAGACCAGTGGTAGTTTCCGATGCACATCTGGAGGCATTCTGTAATCTGTGAACTATCAAAGTGTTGATGAAACACAGAAATTGCATCGGGATTGAATACAACAGTCACCATGCGCAGTTTCCTCCGTGGGAGTAATGACTCAAACAGTCCACCCTTTGATCGTTTTCTGGAAGACCAGTAGTAGTTTCCGATGCACATCTGGTGGCATTCTGTAATCTATGGACTATCAGAGTGTTGATGAAACACAGAAATTGCATCCGAATTGAATACAACAGTCACCATGCGAACTTTCCTTAATGGGAGTAATGTCTCAAATAGTCTAAGCTTAGATCATTCCCAGGAAGACCAGTAGTAGTTTCCGATGCACATCTGCAGGCATTCTGTAATCTGTGGAGTATCAGAGTGTTGATGAAACACAGAAATTGCATCGGGATTGAATACAACAGTCACCATGCGCACTTTCCTCCATGGGAGTAATGACTGAAACAGTCCACACTTTGATCGTTCCCCCGAAGACCAGTAGTAGTTTCCGATGCACATCTGGTGGCATTCTGTAATCTGTGGACTATCAGAGTGTTGATGAAACACAGAAATTGCATCGGGATTGAATAAAACAGTCACCATGCGCACTTCCCTTCACGGGAGGTATGTCTCAAACAGTCTACGTTTTGATCGTTACCTGGAAGACCAGTAGTAGTTCCGATGCACATATGGTGGCATTCTGTAATCTGTGGACTATCAGAGTGTTGATGAAACACAGAAATTGCATCGGGATTGAATTCAACAGTCACCATGGGCAGTCTCCTCCACGGGAGTAATGTCTCAAACAGTCTACGCTTTGATCGTTCCCTGGAAGACCAGTAGTAGTTTCCGATGCACATCTGGAGGCATTCTGTAATCTGTGTACTATCGGAGTGTTGATGAAACACAGAAATTGCGTCGGGATTGATTACAACAGTCACAATGCGCACTTGCCTCCATGTTAGTAATGTCTCAAAGAGTCTACGCTTTGATCGTTCCCTGGAAGACCATTGGTAGTTTCCAATGCACATCTGGAGGCATTCTGTAATCTGTGGACTTTCAGAGTGCTGATGAAACACAGAAATTGCATCGGGATTGAATACAACAGTCACCATGCGCACATTCTTCCATGGAAGTAATGACTGAAACAGTCCACCCTTTGATCGTTCCCTGGAAGACCAGTAGTAGATTCCGATGCACATCTGCTGGCATTCTGTAATCTGTGGGCTATCAGAGTGTTGATGAAACTCAGAAATTGCATCGGGATTGAATAAAACAGTCACCATGCGCACATTCCTCCACGGGAGGTATGTCTCAAACAGTCTAGCTTTGATCGTTACCTGGAAGACCAGTAGTAGTTTCCGATGCACATTTGGTGGCATTATGTAATCTGTTGACTATCAGAGTGTTGATGACACACAGAGATTGCATCGGGATAGAATACAACAGTCACCATGCGCACTTTCCTCCATGGGAGTAATGTCTCAAATTGTCTACGCTTAGAGCGTTCCCAGGAAGACCAGTAGTAGTTTCCGATGCACATCCTGAGGCATTCTGTAATCTGTGGAGTATCTGAGTGTTGATGAAACACAGAAATTGCATCGGGATTGATTACAACAGTCACCATGCGCACCTTCCTCCAAGGGAGTAATGTCTCAAAGAGTTTATGTTTTGATCGTTCCCTGGAAGTCCAGTAGTAGTTTCCGATGCACATCTGGAGGCATTCTGTAATCTGTGAACTATCAGAGTGTTGATGAAACACAGAAATTGCATCGGGATTGAATACAACAGTCACCATGCGCACTCACCTCCATGTTAGTAATGTCTCAAACAGTCTACGCTTTGATCGTTCCCTGGAAGACCAGTGGTAGTTTCCGATGCACATCTGGAGGCATTCTGTAATCTGTGAACTATCAAAGTGTTGATGAAACACAGAAATTGCATCGGGATTGAATACAACAGTCACCATGCGCAGTTTCCTCCGTGGGAGTAATGACTCAAACAGTCCACCCTTTGATCGTTTTCTGGAAGACCAGTAGTAGTTTCCGATGCACATCTGGTGGCATTCTGTAATCTATGGACTATCAGAGTGTTGATGAAACACAGAAATTGCATCCGAATTGAATACAACAGTCACCATGCGAACTTTCCTTAATGGGAGTAATGTCTCAAATAGTCTAAGCTTAGATCATTCCCAGGAAGACCAGTAGTAGTTTCCGATGCACATCTGCAGGCATTCTGTAATCTGTGGAGTATCAGAGTGTTGATGAAACACAGAAATTGCATCGGGATTGAATACAACAGTCACCATGCGCACTTTCCTCCATGGGAGTAATGACTGAAACAGTCCACACTTTGATCGTTCCCCCGAAGACCAGTAGTAGTTTCCGATGCACATCTGGTGGCATTCTGTAATCTGTGGACTATCAGAGTGTTAATGAAACACAGAAATTGCATCGGGATTGAATAAAACAGTCACCATGCGCACTTCCCTTCACGGGAGGTATGTCTCAAACAGTCTACGTTTTGATCGTTACCTGGAAGACCAGTAGTAGTTCCGATGCACATATGGAGGCATTCTGTAATCTGTGGACTATCAGAGTGTTGATGAAACACAGAAATTGCATCGGGATTGAATTCAACAGTCACCATGGGCAGTCTCCTCCACGGGAGTAATGTCTCAAACAGTCTACGCTTTGATCGTTCCCTGGAAGACCAGTAGTAGTTTCCGATGCACATCTGGAGGGATTCTGAAACCTGTGGACTAACTGAGTGTTGATGAAACAAAGAAATTGCATCGGGATTGAATAAAACAGTCACCATGCGCACTTTCCTCCACGGGAGGTATGTCTCGAACAGTCTACGCTTTGATCGTTACCCGGAAGACCAGTAGTAGTTTCCGATGCAAATCTGGTGGCATTCGGTAATCTGTTGACTATCAGAGTGTTGATGAAACACAGATATTGCATCGGGATTCAATACAACAGTCACCATGCGCACTTTCCTCCACGGGAGTAATGTCTCAAACAGTCTACGCTTTGATCGTTCCCTGGAAAACCAGTAGTAGTTTCCGATGCATATCTGGTGGCATTCTGTAATATGTGGACTATCAGAGTGTTGATGAAACACAGATATTGCATCGGGATTGAATACAACATTCGCCATGCGCACTTTCCTCCACGGGAGTAATGTTTCGGTCTACGCTTTGATCGTCCCCTGGAAGACCAGTAGTAGTTTCCGATGCAAATCTGGAGGCATTCTGTAATCTGTGTAGTATCAGAGTGTTGATGAAACACAGAAATTGGATCGGGATTGAATACAACAGTCACCATGCGCACTTTCCTCCTTGGGTGTAATGTCTCTAACAGTCTAGGCTTGGACGTTCCCAGGAAGACCAGTTGTAGGTTCCGATGCACATCTGGAGGCATTCTGTAATCTGTGGAGTATCAGAGTGTTGATGAACCACAGAAACTGCATCGGGATTGAATACAACATTCACCATGCGCACTTTCCTCCATGGGAGTAATGACTGAAACAGTCCACACTTTGATCGTTCCCTGCAAGACCAGTAGTAGTTTCCGATGCACATCTGGTGGCATTCTGTAATCTGTGGACTATCAGAGTGTTAATGAAACACAGAAATTGCATCGGGATTGAATAAAACAGTCACCATGCGCACTTCCCTCCGCGGGAGGTATGTCTCAAACAGTCTACGCTTTGATCGTTACTTGGAAGACCAGTAGTAGTTTCCGATGCACATATGGTGGCATTCTGTAATCTGTTGACTATCAGAGTGCTGATGAAACAAAGAAATTGCATCAGGATTGAATACAACAGTCTCCATGCGCACTTTCCTCCATGGGAGTAATTTCTCTAACAGTCTATGCTTAGACGCTCATAGGAAGACCAGTAGCAGTTTCCGATGCACATCTGGAGGCATTCTGTAATCTGTGGAGTATCAGAGTGTTGATGAAACACAGAAACTGCATCTTGATTGAATACAACAGTCACCATGCGCACTCTCCTCCACGGGAGTAGTGTCTCATACAGTCTATGCTTTGATCGTTCCCTGGAAGACCAGTAGTAGTTTCCGATGCACATCTGGTGGCATTCCTTAATCTGTATACTATCAGAGTGTTGATGAAACACAGAGATTGCATCGGGATTGAATACAGCAGTCACCATGCGCACTTTCCTCCACGGGAGGTATGTCTCAAACAGTCTACGCTTTGATCGTTCCCTGGAAGACCAGTAGTAGTTTCCGATGCACATCTGGTGGCATTCCTTAATCTGTGGACTATCAGAGTGTTGATGAAACACAGAAATTGCATCGTGATTGAATAAAACAGTCACCATGCGCACTTAACTCCATGTTAGTAATGTCTCAAACAATCTACGCTTTGATCATTCCCTGGAAGACCAGTGGTAGTTTCCAATGCACATTTGGAGGAATTTTGTAAAATGTGGACTATCAGAGTGTTGATGAAACACAGAAATTGCATCGGGATTGAATACAACAGTCACCATGCGTACATTCCTCCATGGAGTAATGACTGAAACAGTCCACAATTTGATCGTTCCCTGGAAGACCAGTAGTAGTTTCCAATGCGCATCTGATTGCATTCTGTAATCTGTGGACTATCAGACTGTTGATGAAACACAGAGATTGCATCGGGATTGAATACAGCAGTCACCATGCGCACTCTCCTCCACGGGAGTAATGTCTCAAACAGTCTACGCTTTGATCGCTCCCTGGAAGACCAGTAGTAGTTTCCGATGCACATCTGGAGGCATTCTGAAATCTGTGGGATTAACTGAGTGTTGATGAAACACAGAAATTGCATCGGGATTGAATAAAACACTCACCATGGGCACTATCCTCCACGGGAGGTATGTCTCAAACAGTCTACGCTTTGATCGCTCCCTGGAAGACCAGTAGTAGCTTCCTATGCACATCTGGAGGGATTCTGAAATCTGTGGACTAAGTGAGTGTTGATGAAACACAGAAATTGCATCGGGATTGAATACAACAGTCACCATGCGCACTTCCCTCCACGGGAGTAATGTCTCAAACAGTCTAGGGTTTGATCGTTCCCTGGAAGACCAATAGTAGTTTCCGATGCACATCTGGTGGCATTCTGGAATCTGTGGACTATCAGAGTGTTGATGAAACACAGAGATTGCATCGGGATTGAATACAGCAGCCACCATGCGCACTCTCCTCCGCGGGAGTAATGTCTCAAACAGTCTACGCTTTGATCGTTACCTGGAAGACCAGTAGTAGTTTCCGATGCACATCTGCTGGCATTCCTTAATCTGTGGACTATCAAAGTGTTGATGAAACACAGAGATTGCATCGGGATTGAATACAACAGTCACCATGCGCACTTTCCTCCACGGGAGTGTTGTCTCAAAGATTCTATGCTTTGATCGTTCCCTGGAAGACCAGTAGTGGTTTCCGATGCACATCTGGTGGCATTCCTTAATCTGTGGACCATCAGAGTGTTGATGAAACACAGAAATTGTATCCGGATTGAATACAACAGTAACAATGCGCACTTTCATCCATGGGAGTAATGTCTCAAATAGTCTACGCTTAGATCGTTCCCAGGATGCCCAGTGGTAGTTTCCGATGCACATCTGGGGACATTCTGTAATCTGTGGAGTATCAGAGTGTTGATAAAACACAGAAATTGCATAGGGATTGAAAACAACAGTCACCATACGCACCTTCCTCCAAGGGAGTAATGTCTCAAAGAGTTTACGCTTTGATCGTTCCCTGGAAGACCAGTAGTAGTTTCCGATGCACATCTGGATGAATTCTGTAATCTGTGTACTATCAGAGTGTTGATGAAACACAGAAATTGCATCGGGATTGAGTACAACAGTCACCATGCGCACTTGCTTCCATGTTAGTAATGTCTCAAACAGTCTACGCTTTGATCGTTCCCTGGAAGACCATTGGTAGTATCCAATGCACATCTTGAGGCATTCTGTAATCTGTGGACTATCAAAGTGTTGATGTAACACAGAAATTGCATCGGGATTGAATACAACAGTCACCATGCGCACTTTCCTCCATGGGAGTAATGACTGAAACAGTCCACTATTTGATCGTTTTCTGGAAGACCAGTAGTAGTTTCCGATGCACATCTGGTGGCATTCTGTAGTCTGTGGACTATCAGAGTGCTGATGAAACACAGAAATTTCATCGGGATGAATACAACAGTCACCATGCGCACTTTCCTGAACGGGAGTAATGTCTCAAACAGTCTACGGTTTGATCGTTCCCTGGAAGACCAGTAGTAGTTTCCGATGCACATCTGGAGGCATTCTGTAATCTGTGGACTATCAGAGTGTTGATGAAACACAGAGATTGCATCGGGATTGAATACAGCAGTCACCATGCGCACTCTCCTCCACGGGAGTAGTGTCTCATACAGTCTATGCTTTGATCGTTCCCTGGAAGACAAGTAGTAGTTTCCGATGCACATCTGGTGGCATTCCTTAATCTGTATACTATCAGAGTGTTGATGAAACACAGAGATTGCATCGGGATTGAATACAGCAGTCACCATGCGCACTTTCCTCCACCGGAGTAATGGCTCAAACAGTCTACGCTTTGATCGTTCCCTGGAAGACCAGTAGTAGTTTCCGATGCACATCTGGTGGCATTCCTTAATCTGTGGACTATCAGAGTGTTGATGAAACACAGAAATTGCATCGTGATTGAATAAAACAGTCACCATGCGCACTTTCCTCCATGTTAGTAATGTCTCAAACAGTCTACGCTTTGATCATTCCCTGGAAGACCAGTGGTAGTTTCCAATGCACATCTGGAGGCATTTTGTAAAATGTGGACTATCAGAGTGTTGATGAAACACAGAAATTGCATCGGGATTGAATACAACAGTCACCATGCGTACATTCCTCCATGGAGTAATGACTGAAACAGTCCACAATTTGATCGTTCCCTGGAAGACCAGTAGTAGTTTCCAATGCGCATCTGATTGCATTCTGTAATCTGTGGACTATCACACTGTTGATGAAACACAGAGATTGCATCGGGATTGAATACAGCAGTCACCATGCGCACTCTCCTCCACGGGAGTAATGTCTCAAACAGTCTACGCTTTGATCGCTCCCTGGAAGACCAGTAGTAGTTTCCGATGCACATCTGGAGGCATTCTGAAATCTGTGGGATTAACTGAGTGTTGATGAAACACAGAAATTGCATCGGGATTGAATAAAACAGTCACCATGCGCACTATCCTCCACGGGAGGTATGTCTCAAACAGTCTACGCTTTGATCGCTCCCTGGAAGACCAGTAGTAGCTTCCTATGCACATCTGGAGGGATTCTGAAATCTGTGGACTAACTGAGTGTTGATGAAACACAGAAATTGCATCGGGATTGAATACAACAGTCACCATGCGCACTTTCCTCCACGGGAGTAATGTCTCAAACAGTCTACGCTTTGATCGTTACCTGGAAGACCAGTAGTAGTTTCCGATGCACATCTGGAGGCATTCTGAAATCTGTGGACTAACTGAGTGTTGATGAAACACAGAAATTGCATCGGGATTGAATACAACAGTCACTATGCGCACGTTCCTCCATGGGAGTAATGTCTCTAACAGTCTATGCTTGGACGTTCCCAGCAAGACCAGTAGTAGTTTCCGATGCACATCTGGTGGCCCTCTGTAATCTGTGGATTATCAGAGTGTTGATGAAACACAGAAATTGCATCCGGATTGAATACAACAGTCAGCATACGCACTTTCCTTAATGGGAGTAATGTCTCAAGTAGTCTAAGCTTAGATCGTTCCCAGGAAGACCAATAGTAGTTTCCGATGCACATCTGCAGGCATTCTGTAATCTGTGGAGTATCAGAGTGTTGATGAAACACAGAAATTGCATCGGGATTGAATACAACAGTCACCATGCGCACTTTCCTCCATGGGAGTAATGACTGAAACAGTCCACACTTTGATCGTTCCCTGGAAGACCAGTAGTAGTTTCCGATGCACATCTGGTGGCATTCTGTAATCTGTGGACTATCAGAGTGTTGATGAAACACAGAAATAGCATCGGGATTGATTACAACAGTCACCATGCGCACCTTCCTCCGAGGGAGTAATGTCTCATTCTACGCTTTGATCGTTCCCTAGAAGACCAGTGGTAGTTTCCAATGCACATCTGGAGGCATTTTGTAATCTGTGGAGTATCAGAGTGTTGATGAAACACAGAAATTGCATCGGGACTGATTACAACAGACCATGCGCACCTTCCTCCAAGGGAGTAATGTCTCAAAGAGTTTACGTTTTGATCGTTCCCTGGAAGACCAGTAGTAGTTTCCGATGCACATCTGGTGGCATTCTGTAATCTGTGGACTATCAGAGTGTTGATGAAACACAGAAATTGCATCGGGATTGAATACAACAGTCACCATGCGCACTCTCCTCCATTTTAGTAATGTCTCAAACAGTCTACGCTTTCATCGTTCCCTGGAAAACCAGTGGTAGTTTCCTATGCCCATCTGGAAGCATTCTGTAATATGTGGACTATCAAGGTGTTGATGAAACACAGAAATTGCATCGGGATTGAATACAACAGTCACCATGCGCACTTTCCTCCGTGGGAGTAATGACTGAAACAGTCCACCCTTTGATCGTATTCTGGAAGAACAGTAGTAGTTTCCGATGCACATCTGGTGGCCCTCTGTAATCTGTGGACTGTCAGAGTGTTGATGAAACACAGAAATTGCATCCGGATTGAATACAACAGTCAGCATGCGCACTTTCCTTAATGGGAGTAATGTCTCAAATAGTCTAAGCTTAGATCGTTCCCTGGAAGACCAGTGGTAGTTTAAAATGCACATCTGGAGGCATTCTGTAATCTGTGGACTATCAAAGTGTTGATGAAACACAGAAATTGTATCGGGATTGAATTCAACAGTCACCATGCGCACTTTCCTCCGTGGGAGTAATGACTGAAACAGTCCACCCTTTGATCGTTTACTGGAAGACCAGTAGTAGTTTCCGATGCACATCTGGTGGCCCTCTGTAATCTGTGGACTATCAGAGTGTTGATGAAACACAGAAATAGCATCCGGATTGAATACAACAGTCAGCATGCGCACTTTCCTTAATGGGAGTAATGTCTCAAATAGTCTAAGCTTAGATCGTTCCCAGGAAGACCAGTAGTAGTTTCCGATGC
Organism: Schistocerca gregaria; assembly: GCF_023897955.1. NCBI lineage: Eukaryota > Metazoa > Arthropoda > Insecta > Orthoptera > Acrididae > Schistocerca > Schistocerca gregaria. Next base: position 14,623,270 of record NC_064929.1, on the reverse strand, counting down.
ACATCTGGAGGCATTCTGTATTCTGTGGAGTATCAGAGTGTTGATGAAACACAGAAATTGCATCGGGATTGAATACAACAGTCACCATGCGCACTTTCCTCCATGGGAGTAATGACTGAAACAGTCCACACTTTGATCGTTCCCTGGAAGACCAGTAGTAGTTTCCGATGCACATCTGGTGGCATTCTGTAATCTGTGGACAATCACAGTGTTGATGAAGCACAGAAATTGCATTGGGATTGAATACAACAGTCTCCATGCGCATTTTCCCCCATGGGAGTAATTTTTCTAACAGTCTACGCTTAGACGTTCATAGGAAGACCAGTAGTAGTTTCCGACGCACATCTGGAGGCATTCTGTAATCTGTGGAGTATCAGAGTGTTGATGAAACACAGAAATTGCATCGGGATTGAATACAACAGTCACCATGCGCACTTTCCTCCATGGGAGTAATGTGTCAAACAGTCTACGCTTTGATCGTTCCCTGGAAGACCAGTAGCAGTTTCCGGTGCACATCTGGTGGCATTCTGTAATCTGTGGACTATCAGTTTGTTGATGAAACACAGAGATTGCATCGGGATTGAATACAGCAGTCACAATGCGCACTCTCCTCCACGGGAGTAATGTCTCAAACAGTCTACGCTTTGATCGTTCCCTGGAAGACCAGTTATAGTTTCCGATGCACATCTGGAGGGATTCTGTAATCTGTTGACTATCAGAGTGTTGATGAAACACAGAAATTGCATCGGGATTGAATAAAACAGTCACCATGAGCACTTTCCTCCACGGGAGGTTTGTCTCAAACAGTCTACGCTTTGATCGTTACCTGGAAGACCAGTAGTAGTTTCCGATGCATATCTGGTGGCATTCCGTAATCTGTTGACTATCAGAGTGTTGATGAAACACAGAAATTGCATCGGGATTGATTACAACAGTCACCATGCGCACCTTCCTCCAAGGGAGTAATGTCTCAAGGAGTTTATGTTTTGATCGTTCCCTGGAAGACCAGTAGTAGTTTCCGATGCACATCTGGTGGCATTCTGTAATCAGTGGACTATCAGAGTGTTGATGAAACACAGAAATTGCATCGGGATTGAATACAACAGTCACCATGCGCACTTTCCTCCACGGGAGTAACGTCTCCAACAGTCTACGATTTGATCGTTCCCTGGAACACCAGTAGTTGTTTCCGATGCACATCTGGTGGCAATCTGTAATCTGTGGACTATCAGATTGTTGATGAAACACAGAAATTGCATCGGGATCGAATACAACAGTCACCATGCGCACTTTCCTCCACGGGAGTAACGTCTCCAACAGTCTACGTTTTGATCGTTCCCTGGAAGACCAGTAGTAGTTTCCGTTGCACATCTGGTGGCATTCTGTAATCTGTGGACTATCAGAGTGTTGATGAAACACAGAGATTGCATCGGGAATGAATATAACAGTCACCATGCGCACTTTCCTCCACGGGAGTAACGTCTCCAACAGTCTACGATTTGATCGTTCCCTGGAACACCAGTAGTTGTTTCCGATGCACATCTGGTGGCATTCTGTAATCTGTGGACTATCAGATTGTTGATGAAACACAGAAATTGCTTCGGAATGGAATACAACAGTCACCATGCGCACTTTCCTCCACGGGAGTAAGGTCCCAAAAGGTCTACGCTTTGATCGTTCCCTGGAAGACCATTAGTAGTTTCCGATGCACGTCTGGTGGCATTCTTTAATCTGTGGACTATCACAGTGTTGATGAAACACAGAAATTGCATCGGAATTGAATACAACAGTCACCATGCGCACTTTCCTCCACGGGAGTAATGTCTCATACAGTCTACAGTATGATCGTTCCCTGGAAGACCAATAGTAGTTTCCGATGCACATTTGGTGGCATTATGTAATCTGTTGACTATCAGAGTGTTGATGACACACAGAGATTGCATCGGGATAGAATACAACAGTCACCATGCGCACTTTCCTCCATGGGAGTAATGTCTCAAATTGTCTACGCTTAGAGCGTTCCCAGGAAGACCAGTAGTAGTTTCCGATGCACATCCTGAGGCATTCTGTAATCTGTGGAGTATCTGAGAGTTGATGAAACACAAAAATTGCATCAGGATTGATTACAACAGTCACCATGCGCACCTTCCTCCAAGGGAGTAATGTCTCAAAGAGTTTATGTTTTGATCGTTCCCTGGAAGTCCAGTAGTAGTTTCCGATGCACATCTGGAGGCATTCTGTAATCTGTGAACTATCAGAGTGTTGATGAAACACAGAAATTGCATCGGGATTGAATACAATAGTCACCATGCGCACTCACCTCCATGTTAGTAATGTCTCAAACAGTCTACGCTTTGATCGTTCCCTGGAAGACCAGTGGTAGTTTCCGATGCACATCTTGAGGCATTCTGTAATCTGTGAACTATCAAAGTGTTGATGAAACACAGAAATTGCATCGGGATTGAATACAACAGTCACCATGCGCAGTTTCCTCCGTGGGAGTAATGACTCAAACAGTCCACCCTTTGATCGTTTTCTGGAAGACCAGTAGTAGTTTCCGATGCACATCTGGTGGCATTCTGTAATCTATGGACTATCAGAGTGTTGATGAAACACAGAAATTGCATCCGGATTGAATACAACAGTCACCATGCGAACTTTCCTTAATGGGAGTAATGTCTCAAATAGTCTAAGCTTAGATCATTCCCAGGAAGACCAGTAGTAGTTTCCGATGCACATCTGCAGGCATTCTGTAATCTGTGGAGTATCAGAGTGTTGATGAAACACAGAAATTGCATCGGGATTGAATACAACAGTCACCATGCGCACTTTCCTCCATGGGAGTAATGACTGAAACAGTCCACACTTTGATCGTTCCCCCGAAGACCAGTAGTAGTTTCCGATGCACATCTGGTGGTATTCTGTAATCTGTGGACTATCAGAGTGTTGATGAAACACAGAAATTGCATCGGGATTGAATAAAACAGTCACCATGCGCACTTCCCTTCACGGGAGGTATGTCTTAAACAGTCTACGTTTTGATCGTTACCTGGAAGACCAGTAGTAGTTCCGATGCACATATGGTGGCATTCTGTAATCTGTGGACTATCAGAGTGTTGATGAAACACAGAAATTGCATCGGGATTGAATTCAACAGTCACCATGCGCACTTTCCTCCACGGGAGGTATGTCTCGAACAGTCTACGCTTTGATCGTTACCCGGAAGACCAGTAGTAGTTTCCGATGCAAATCTGGTGGCATTCTGTAATCTGTTGACTATCAGAGTGTTGATGAAACACAGATATTGCATCGGGATTCAATACAACAGTCACCATGCGCACTTTCATCCACGGGAGTAATGTCTCAAACAGTCTACGCTTTGATCGTTCCCTGGAAAACCAGTAGCAGTTTCCGATGCATATCTGGTGGCATTCTGTAATATGTGGACTATCAGAGTGTTGATGAAACACAGATATTGCATCGGGATTGAATACAACAGTCGCCATGCGCACTTTCCTCCACGGGAGTAATGTTTCGGTCTACGCTTTGATCGTCCCCTGGAAGACCAGTAGTAGTTTCCGGTGCAAATCTGGAGGCATTCTGTAATCTGTGTAGTATCAGAGTGTTGATGAAACACAGAAATTGGATCGGGATTGAATACAACAGTCACCATGCGCACTTTCCTCCATGGGTGTAATGTCTCTAACAGTCTAGGCTTGGACGTTCCCAGGAAGACCAGTTGTAGGTTCCGATGCACATCTGGAGGCATTCTGTAATCTGTGGAGTATCAGAGTGTTGATGAACCACAGAAACTGCATCGGGATTGAATACAACATTCACCATGCGCACTTTCCTCCATGGGAGTAATGACTGAAACAGTCCACACTTTGATCGTTCCCTGCAAGACCAGTAGTAGTTTCCGATGCACATCTGGTGGCATTCTGTAATCTGTGGACTATCAGAGTGTTGATGAAACACAGAAATTGCATCGGGATTGAATAAAACAGTCACCATGCGCACTTCCCTCCGCGGGAGGTATGTCTCAAACAGTCTACGCTTTGATCGTTACTTGGAAGACCAGTAGTAGTTTCCGATGCACATATGGTGGCATTCTGTAATCTGTTGACTATCAGAGTGCTGATGAAACAAAGAAATTGCATCAGGATTGAATACAACAGTCTCCATGCGCACTTTCCTCCATGGGAGTAATTTCTCTAACAGTCTATGCTTAGACGTTCATAGGAAGACCAGTAGCAGTTTCCGATGCACATCTGGAGGCATTCTGTAATCTGTGGAGTATCAGAGTGTTGATGAAACACAGAAACTGCATCTTGATTGAATACAACAGTCACCATGCGCACTCTCCTCCACGGGAGTAGTGTCTCATACAGTCTATGCTTTGATCGTTCCCTGGAAGACCAGTAGTAGTTTCCGATGCACATCTGGTGGCATTCCTTAATCTGTATACTATCAGAGTGTTGATGAAACACAGAGATTGCATCGGGATTGAATACAGCAGTCACCATGCGCACTTTCCTCCACCGGAGTAATGTCTCAAACAGTCTACGCTTTGATCGTTCCCTGGAAGACCAGTAGTAGTTTCCGATGCACATCTGGTGGCATTCCTTAATCTGTGGACTATCAGAGTGTTGATGAAACACAGAAATTGCATCGTGATTGAATAAAACAGTCACCATGCGCACTTAACTCCATGTTAGTAATGTCTCAAACAATCTACGCTTTGATCATTCCCTGGAAGACCAGTGGTAGTTTCCAATGCACATCTGGAGGAATTTTGTAAAATGTGGACTATCAGAGTGTTGATGAAACACAGAAATTGCATCGGGATTGAATACAACAGTCACCATGCGTACATTCCTCCATGGAGTAATGACTGAAACAGTCCACAATTTGATCGTTCCCTGGAAGACCAGTAGTAGTTTCCAATGCGCATCTGATTGCATTCTGTAATCTGTGGACTATCAGACTGTTGATGAAACACAGAGATTGCATCGGGATTGAATACAGCAGTCACCATGCGCACTCTCCTCCACGGGAGTAATGTCTCAAACAGTCTACGCTTTGATCGCTCCCTGGAAGACCAGTAGTAGTTTCCGATGCACATCTGGAGGCATTCTGAAATCTGTGGGGTTAACTGAGTGTTGATGAAACACAGAAATTGCATCGGGATTGAATAAAAGAGTCACCATGGGCACTATCCTCCACGGGAGGTATGTCTCAAACAGTCTACGCTTTGATCGCTCCCTGGAAGACCAGTAGTAGCTTCCTATGCACATCTGGAGGGATTCTGTAATCTGTGGACTAACTGAGTGTTGATGAAACACAGAAATTGCATCGGGATTGAATACAACAGTCACCATGCGCACTTCCCTCCACGGGGGTAATGTCTCAAACAGTCTAGGGTTTGATCGTTCCCTGGAAGACCAATAGTAGTTTCCGATGCACATTTGGTGGCATTCTGGAATCTGTGGACTATCAGAGTGTTGATGAAACACAGAGATTGCATCGGGATTGAATACAGCAGCCACCATGCGCACTCTCCTCCGCGGGAGTAATGTCTCAAACAGTCTACGCTTTGATCGTTACCTGGAAGACCAGTAGTAGTTTCCGATGCACATCTGCTGGCATTCCTTAATCTGTGGACTATCAAAGTGTTGATGAAACACAGAGATTGCATCGGGATTGAATTCAGCAGTCACCATGCGCACTTTCCTCCACGGGAGTGTTGTCTCAAAGATTCTATGCTTTGATCGTTCCCTGGAAGACCAGTAGTGGTTTCCGATGCACATCTGGTGGCATTCCTTAATCTGTGGACCATCAGAGTGTTGATGAAACACAGAAATTGTATCCGGATTGAATACAACAGTAACAATGCGCACTTTCATCCATGGGAGTAATGTCTCAAATAGTCTACGCTTAGATCGTTCCCAGGATGCCCAGTGGTAGTTTCCGATGCACATCTGGGGACATTCTGTAATCTGTGGAGTATCAGAGTGTTGATGAAACACAGAAATTGCATAGGGATTGAAAACAACAGTCACCATACGCACCTTCCTCCAAGGGAGTAATGTCTCAAAGAGTTTACGCTTTGATCGTTCCCTGGAAGACCAGTAGTAGTTTCCGATGCACATCTGGATGAATTCTGTAATCTGTGTACTATCAGAGTGTTGATGAAACACAGAAATTGCGTCGGGATTGAGTACAACAGTCACCATGCGCACTTGCTTCCATGTTAGTAATGTCTCAAACAGTCTACGCTTTGATCGTTCCCTGGAAGACCATTGGTAGTATCCAATGCACATCTGGAGGCATTCTGTAATCTGTGGACTATCAAAGTGTTGATGTAACACAGAAATTGCATCGGGATTGAATACAACAGTCACCATGCGCACTTTCCTCCATGGGAGTAATGACTGAAACAGTCCACTATTTGATCGTTTTCTGGAAGACCAGTAGTAGTTTCCGATGCACATCTGGTGGAATTCTGTAGTCTGTGGACTATCAGAGTGCTGATGAAACACAGAAATTTCATCGGGATGAATACAACAGTCACCATGCGCACTTTCCTGAACGGGAGTAATGTCTCAAACAGTCTACGGTTTGATCGTTCCCTGGAAGACCAGTAGTAGTTTCCGATGCACATCTGGAGGCATTCTGTAATCTGTGGACTATCAGAGTGTTGATGAAACACAGAGATTGCATCGGGATTGAATACAGCAGTCACCATGCGCACTCTCCTCCACGGGAGTAGTGTCTCATACAGTCTATGCTTTGATCGTTCCCTGGAAGACAAGTAGTATATTTCCGATGCACATCTGGTGGCATTCCTTAATCTGTATACTATCAGAGTGTTGATGAAACACAGAGATTGCATCGGGATTGAATACAGCAGTCACCATGCGCACTTTCCTGCATGGGAGTAATGTCTCAAACAGTCTACGCTTTGATCGTTCCCTGGAAGACCAGTAGTAGTTTCCGATGCACATCTGGTGGCATTCCTTAATCTGTGGACTATCAGAGTGTTGATGAAACACAGAAATTGCATCGTGATTGAATAAAACAGTCACCATGAGCACTTTCCTCCATGTTAGTAATGTCTCAAACAGTCTACGCTTTGATCATTCCCTGGAAGACCAGTGGTAGTTTCCAATGCACATCTGGAGGCATTTTGTAAAATGTGGACTATCAGAGTGTTGATGAAACACAGAAATTGCATCGGGATTGAATACAACAGTCACCATGCGTACATTCCTCCATGGAGTAGTGACTGAAACAGTCCACAATTTGATCGTTCCCTGGAAGACCAGTAGTAGTTTCCAATGCGCATCTGATTGCATTCTGTAATCTGTGGACTATCAGACTGTTGATGAAACACAGAGATTGCATCGGGATTGAATACAGCAGTCACCATGCGCACTCTCCTCCACGGGAGTAATGTCTCAAACAGTCTACGCTTTGATCGCTCCCTGGAAGACCAGTAGTAGTTTCCGATGCACATCTGGAGGCATTCTGAAATCTGTGGGATTTACTGAGTGTTGATGAAACACAGAAATTGCATCGGGATTGAATAAAACAGTCACCATGCGCACTATCCTACACGGGAGGTATGTCTCAAACAGTCTACGCTTTGATCGCTCCCTGGAAGACCAGTAGTAGCTTCCTATGCACATCTGGAGGGATTCTGAAATCTGTGGACTAACTGAGTGTTGATGAAACACAGAAATTGCATCGGGATTGAATACAACAGTCACCATGCGCACTTTCCTCCACGGGAGTAATGTCTCAAACAGTCTACGCTTTGATCGTTACCTGGAAGACCAGTAGTAGTTTCCGATGCACATCTGGAGGCATTCTGAAATCTGTGGACTAACTGAGTGTTGATGAAACACAGAAATTGCATCGGGATTGAATACAACAGTCACTATGCGCACGTTCCTCCATGGGAGTAATGTCTCTAACAGTCTATGCTTGGACGTTCCCAGGAAGACCAGTAGTAGTTTCCGATGCACATCTGGAGGCATTCTGTAATCTGTGGACTATCAGAGTGTTGATCAAACACAGAAATTGCTTAGGGATTGAATACAACAGTCACCATGCGCACTTTCCTCCGTGGGAGTAATGACTGAAACAGTCCACCCTTTGATCGTTTACTGGAAGACCAGTAGTAGTTTCCGATGCACATCTGGTGGCCCTCTGTAATCTGTGGATTATCAGAGTGTTGATGAAACACAGAAATTGCATCCGGATTGAATACAACAGTCAGCATACGCACTTTCCTTAATGGGAGTAATGTCTCAAGTAGTCTAAGCTTAGATATTCCCAGGAAGACCAATAGTAGTTTCTGATGCACATCTGCAGGCATTCTGTAATCTGTGGAGTATCAGAGTGTTGATGAAACACAGAAATTGCATCGGGATTGAATACAACAGTCACCATGCGCACTTTCCTCCATGGGAGTAATGACTGAAACAGTCCACACTTTGATCGTTCCCTGGAAGACCAGTAGTAGTTTCCGATGCACATCTGGTGGCATTCTGTAATCTGTGGACTATCAGAGTGTTGATGAAACACAGAAATAGCATCGGGATTGATTACAACAGTCACCATGCGCACCTTCCTCCGAGGGAGTAATGTCTCATTCTACGCTTTGATCGTTCCCTAGAAGACCAGTGGTAGTTTCCAATGCACATCTGGAGGCATTTTGTAATCTGTGGAGTATCAGAGTGTTGATGAAACACAGAAATTGCATCGGGACTGATTACAACAGACCATGCGCACCTTCCTCCAAGGGAGTAATGTCTCAAAGAGTTTACGTTTTGATCGTTCCCTGGAAGACCAGTAGTAGTTTCCGATGCACATCTGGTGGCATTCTGTAATCTGTGGACTATCAGAGTGTTGATGAAACACAGAAATTGCATCGGGATTGAATACAACAGTCACCATGCGCACTCTCCTCCATTTTAGTAATGTCTCAAACAGTCTACGCTTTCATCGTTCCCTGGAAAACCAGTGGTAGTTTCCTATGCACATCTGGAAGCATTCTGTAATCTGTGGACTATCAAGGTGTTGATGAAACACAGAAATTGCATCGGGATTGAATACAACAGTCACCATGCGCACTTTCCTCCGTGGGAGTAATGACTGAAACAGTCCACCCTTTGATCGTTTTCTGGAAGACCAGTAGTAGTTTCCGATGCACATCTGGTGGCCCTCTGTAATCTGTGGACTATCAGAGTGTTGATGAAACACAGAAATTGCATCCGGATTGAATACAACAGTCAGCATGCGCACTTTCCTTAATGGGAGTAATGTCTCAAATAGTCTAAGCTTAGATCGTTCCCTGGAAGGCCAGTGGTAGTTTCCAATGCACATCTGGAGGCATTCTGTAATCTGTGGACTATCAAAGAGATGATGAAACACAGAAATTGTATCGGGATTGAATTCAACAGTCACCATGCGCACTTTCCTCCGTGGGAGTAATGACTGAAACAGTCCACCCTTTGATCGTTTACTGGAAGACCAGTAGTAGTTTCCGAAGCACATCTGGTGGCCCTCTGTAATCTGTGGACTATCAGAGTGTTGATGAAACACAGAAATAGCATCCGGATTGAATACAACAGTCAGCATGCGCACTTTCCTTAATGGGAGTAATGTCTCAAATAGTCTAAGCTAAGATCGTTCCCAGGAAGACCAGTAGTAGTTTCCGATGCACATCTGGAGGCATTCTGTATTCTGTGGAGTATCAGAGTGTTGATGAAACACAGAAATTGCATCGGGATTGAATACAACAGTCACCATGCGCACTTTCCTCCATGGGAGTAATGACTGAAACAGTCCACACTTTGATCGTTCCCTGGAAGACCAGTAGTAGTTTCCGATGCACATCTGGTGGCATTCTGTAATCTGTGGACAATCACAGTGTTGATGAAACACAGAAATTGCATTGGGATTGAATACAACAGTCTCCATGCGCATTTTCCCCCATGGGAGTAATTTTTCTACCAGTCTACGCTTAGACGTTCATAGGAAGACCAGTAGTAGTTTCCGACGCACATCTGGAGGCATTCTGTAATCTGTGGAGTATCAGAGTGTTGATGAAACACAGAAATTGCATCGGGATTGAATACAACAGTCACCATGCGCACTTTCCTCCATGGGAGTAATGTGTCAAACAGTCTACGCTTTGATCGTTCCCTGGAAGACCAGTAGCAGTTTCCGGTGCACATCTGGTGGCATTCTGTAATCTGTGGACTATCAGTTTGTTGATGAAACACAGAGATTGCATCGGGATTGAATACAGCAGTCACCATGCGCACTCTCCTCCACGGGAGTAATGTCTCAAACAGTCTACGCTTTGAACGTTCCCTGGAAGACCAGTTATAGTTTCCGATGCACATCTGGAGGGATTCTGTAATCTGTTGACTATCAGAGTGTTGATGAAACACAGAAATTGCATCGGGATTGAATAAAACAGTCACCATGAGCACTTTCCTCCACGGGAGGTTTGTCTCAAACAGTCTACGCTTTGATCGTTACCTGGAAGACCAGTAGTAGTTTCCGATGCATATCTGGTGGCATTCCGTAATCTGTGGACTATCAGAGTGTTGATGAAACACAGAAATTGCATCGGGATTGATTACAACAGTCACCATGCGCACCTTCCTCCAAGGGAGTAATGTCTCAAAGAGTTTATGTTTTGATCGTTCCCTGGAATACCAGTAGTAGTTTCCGATGCACATCTGGTGGCATTCTGTAATCAGTGGACTATCAGAGTGTTGATGAAACACAGAGATTGCATCGGGATTGAATACAACAGTCACCATGCGCACTTTCCTCCACGGGAGTAACGTCTCCAACAGTCTACGATTTGATCGTTCCCTGGAACACCAGTAGTTGTTTCCGATGCACATCTGGTGGCAATCTGTAATCTGTGGACTATCAGATTTTTGATGAAACACAGAAATTGCATCGGGATCGAATACAACAGTCACCATGCGCACTTTCCTCCACGGGAGTAACGTCTCCAACAGTCTACGTTTTGATCGTTCCCTGGAAGACCAGTAGTAGTTTCCGATGCACATATGGTGGCATTCTGTAATCTGTGGACTATCAGAGTGTTGATGAAACACAGAAATTGCATCGGGATTGAATTCAACAATCACCATGCGCACTTTCCTCCATGGGAGTAATGTCTCAAACAGTCTACGTTTTGATCGTTCCCTGGAAGACCAGTAGTAGTTTCCGATGCACATCTGGAGGCATTCTGTAATCTGTGTACTATCGGAGTGTTGATGAAACACAGAAATTGCGTCGGGATTGATTACAACAGTCACAATGCGCACTTGCCTCCATGTTAGTAATGTCTCAAAGAGTCTACGCTTTGATCGTTCCCTGGAAGACCATTGGTAGCTTCCAATGCACATCTGGAGGCATTCTGTAATCTGTGGACTTTCAGAGTGCTGATGAAACACAGAAATTGCATCGGGATTGAATACAACAGTCACCATGCGCACATTCTTCCATGGAAGTAATGACTGAAACAGTCCACCCTTTGATCGTTCCCTGGAAGACCAGTAGTAGATTCCGATGCACATCTGCTGGCATTCTGTTATCTGTGGGCTATCAGAGTGTTGATGAAACTCAGAAATTGCATCGGGATTGAATAAAACAGTCACCATGCGCACATTCCTCCACGGGAGGTATGTCTCAAACAGTCTAGCTTTGATCGTTACCTGGAAGACCAGTAGTAGTTTCCGATGCACATTTGGTGGCATTATGTAATCTGTTGACTATCAGAGTGTTGATGACACACAGAGATTGCATCGGGATAGAATACAACAGTCACCATGCGCACTTTCCTCCATGGGAGTAATGTCTCAAATTGTCTACGCTTAGAGCGTTCCCATTAAGACCAGTAGTAGTTTCCGATGCACATCCTGAGGCATTCTGTAATCTGTGGAGTATCTGAGTGTTGATGAAACACAGAAATTGCATCGGGATTGATTACAACAGTCACCATGCGCATCTTCCTCCAAGGGAGTAATGTCTCAAAGAGTTTATGTTTTGGTCGTTCCCTGGAAGTCCAGTAGTAGTTTCCGATGCACATCTGGAGGCATTCTGTAATCTGTGAACTATCAGAGTGTTGATGAAACACAGAAGTTGCATCGGGATTGAATACAATAGTCACCATGCGCACTCACCTCCATGTTAGTAATGTCTCAAACAGTCTACGCTTTGATCGTTCCCTGGAAGACCAGTGGTAGTTTCCGATGCACATCTGGAGGCATTCTGTAATCTGTGAACTATCAAAGTGTTGATGAAACACAGAAATTGCATCGGGATTGAATACAACAGTCACCATGCGCAGTTTCCTCCGTGGGAGTAATGACTCAAACAGTCCACCCTTTGATCGTTTTCTGGAAGACCAGTAGTAGTTTCCGATGCACATCTGGTGGCATTCTGTAATCTATGGACTATCAGTGTGTTGATGAAACACAGAAATTGCATCCGGATTGAATACAACAGTCACCATGCGAACTTTCCTTAATGGGATTAATGTCTCAAATAGTCTAAGCTTAGATCATTCCCAGGAAGACCAGTAGTAGTTTCCGATGCACATCTGCAGGCATTCTGTAATCTGTGGAGTATCAGAGTGTTGATGAAACACAGAAATTGCATCGGGATTGAATACAACAGTCACCATGCGCACTTTCTTCCATGGGAGTAATGACTGAAACAGTCCACACTTTGATCGTTCCCCCGAAGACCAGTAGTAGTTTCCGATGCACATCTGGTGGCATTCTGTAATCTGTGGACTATCAGAGTGTTGGTGAAACACAGAAGTTGCATCGGGATTGAATAAAACAGTCACCATGCGCACTTCCCTTCACGGGAGGTATGTCTCAAACAGTCTACGTTTTGATCGTTACCTGGAAGACCAGTAGTAGTTTCCGATGCACATCTGGAGGGATTCTGAAACCTGTGGACTAACTGAGTGTTGATGAAACAAAGAAATTGCATCGGGATTGAATAAAACAGTCACCATGCGCATCTTCCTCCAAGGGAGTAATGTCTCAAAGAGTTTATGTTTTGGTCGTTCCCTGGAAGTCCAGTAGTAGTTTCCGATGCACATATGGTGGCATTCTGTAATCTGTGGACTATCAGAGTGTTGATGAAACACAGAAATTGCATCGGGATTGAATTCAACAGTCACCATGGGCAGTCTCCTCCACGGGAGTAATGTCTCAAACAGTCTACGCTTTGATCGTTCCCTGGAAGACCAGTAGTAGTTTCCGATGCACATCTGGAGGGATTCTGAAACCTGTGGACTAACTGAGTGTTGATGAAACAAAGAAATTGCATCGGGATTGAATAAAACAGTCACCATGCGCACTTTCCTCCGCGGGAGGTATGTCTCGAACAGTCTACGCTTTGATCGTTACCCGGAAGACCAGTAGTAGTTTCCGATGCAAATCTGGTGGCATTCTGTAATCTGTTGACTATCAGAGTGTTGATGAAACACAGAAATTGCATCGGGATTCAATACAACACTCACCATGCGCACTTTCCTCCACGGGAGTAATGTCTCAAACAGTCTACGCTTTGATCGTTCCCTGGAAAACCAGTAGTAGTTTCCGATGCATATCTGGTGGCATTCTGTAATATGTGGACTATCAGAGTGTTGATGAAACACAGATATTGCATCGGGATTGAATACAACAGTCGCCATGCGCACTTTCCTCCACGGGAGTAATGTTTCGGTCTACGCTTTGATCGTCCCCTGGAAGACCAGTAGTAGTTTCCGATGCAAATCTGGAGGCATTCTGTAATCTGTGTAGTATCAGAGTGTTGATGAAACACAGAATTTGGATCGGGATTGAATACAACAGTCACCATGCGCACTTTCCTCCATGGGTGTAATGTCTCTAACAGTCTAGGCTTGGACGTTCCCATGAAGACCAGTTGTAGGTTCCGATGCACATCTGGAGGCATTCTGTAATCTGTGGAGTATCAGAGTGTTGATGAACCACAGAAACTGCATCGGGATTGAATACAACATTCACCATGCGCACTTTCCTCCATGGGAGTAATGACTGAAACAGTCCACACTTTGATCGTTCCCTGCAAGACCAGTAGTAGTTTCCGATGCACATCTGGTGGCATTCTGTAATCTGTGGATTATCAGAGTGTTGATGAAACACAGAAATTGCATCGGGATTGAATAAAACAGTCACCATGCGCACTTCCCTCTGCGGGAGGTATGTCTCAAACAGTCTACGCTTTGATCGTTACTTGGAAGACCAGTAGTAGTTTCCGATGCACATATGGTGGCATTCTGTAATCTGTTGACTATCAGAGTGTTGATGAAACAAAGAAATTGCATCAGGATTGAATACAACAGTCTCCATGCGCACTTTCCTCCATGGGAGTAATTTCTCTAACAGTCTATGCTTAGACGTTCATAGGAAGACCAGTAGCAGTTTCCGATGCACATCTGGAGGCATTCTGTAATCTGTGGAGTATCAGAGTGTTGATGAAACACAGAAACTGCATCTTGATTGAATACAACAGTCACCATGCGCACCTCCCTCCATGGGAGTAATGTCTCAAACAGTCTACGCTTTGATCGTTCCCTGGAAGACCAGTGGCAGTTTCCGGTGCACATCTGGTGGCATTCTGTAATCTGTGGACTATCAGAGTGTTGATGAAACACAGAAATTGCATCGGGATTGAATAAAACAGTCACCATGAGCACTTTCCTCCACGGGAGGTATGTCTCAAACAGTCTACGCTTTGATCGTTACCTGGAAGACCAGTAGTAGTTTCCGATGCAAATCTGGTGGCATTCTGTAATCTGTTGACTATCAGAGTATTGATGAAACATAGAAATTGCATCGGGATTGATTACAACAGTCACCATGCGCACCTTCCTCCAAGGGAGTAATGTCTCAAAGAGTCTACGCTTTGATCGCTCCCTGGAAGACCAGTAGTAGTTTCCGATGCACATCTGGAGGCATTCTGTAATCTGTGGACTATCAGAGTGTTGATGAAACACAGAAATTGCATCGGGATTGAATACAACAGTCACCATGCGCACTTTCCTCCATGGGAGTAATGTCTCAAACAGTCTACGTTTTGATCGTTCCCTGGAAGACTAGTAGTAGTTTCCGATGCACATCTGGTGGCATTCTGTAATCAGTGGACTATCAGAGTGTTGATGAAACACAGAGATTGCATCGGGATTGAATACAACAGTCACCATGCGCACTTTCCTCCACGGGAGTAACGTCTCCAACAGTCTACGATTTGATCGTTCCCTGGAACACCAGTAGTTGTTTCCGATGCACATCTGGTGGCATTCTGTAATCTGTGGACTATCAGATTGTTGATGAAACACAGAAATTGCATCGGAATGGAATACAACAGTCACCATGCGCACTTTCCTCCACGGGAGTAAGGTCCCATACGGTCTACGCTTTGATCGTTCCCTGGAAGACCATTAGTACTTTCCGATGCACGTCTGGTGGCATTCTTTAATCTGTGGACTATCAGAGTGTTGATGAAACACAGAAATTGCATCGGAATTGAATACAACAGTCACCATGCGCACTTTCCTCCACGTTAGTAATGTCTCATACAGTCTACAGTTTGATCGTTCCCTGGAAGACCAATAGTAGTTTCCGATGCACATCTGGTGGCATTCTGTAATCTGTGGACCATCTGAGTGTTGATGAAACACAGAAATTGTATCGGGATTGAATACAACAGTCACCATGCGCACTTTCCTCCATGGGAGTTATGTCTCAAATAGTCTACGCTTAGATCGTTCCCAGGAAGACCAGTAGTAGTTTCCGATGCACATCTGGAGACATTCTGTAATCTGTGGAGTATCAGAGTGTTGATGAAACACAGAAATTGCATAGGGATTGAATACAGCAGTCACCATGCGCACCTTCCTACAAGGGAGTAATGTCTCAAAGAGTTTACGCTTTGATCGTTCCCTGGAAGACCAGTAGTAGTTTCCGATGCACATCTGGAGGCATTCTGTAATCTGTGTACTATCGGAGTGTTGATGAAACACAGAAATTGCGTCGGGTTTGTCTACAACAGCCACAATGCTCACTTGCCTCCATGTTAGTAATGTCTCAAAGAGTCTACGCTTTGATCGTTCCCTGGAAGACCATAGGTAGTTTCCAATGCACATCTGGAGGCATTCTGTAATCTGTGGACTTTCAGAGTGCTGATGACACACAGAGATTGCATCGGGATCGAATACAACAGTCACCATGCGCACTTTCCTCCACGGAATAATGTCTCAAACAGTCTACGCTTTGATCGTTACCTGGAAGACCAGTAGTAGTTTCCGATGCACATCTGGAGGCATTCTGTAATCTGTGGACTATCAGAGTGTTGATGAAACACAGATATTGCATCGGGATTGAATACAACAGTCACCATGCGCACTTTCCTCCATGGGAGTAATGTCTCAAATAGTCTACGCTTAGAGCGTTCCCAGGAAGACCAGTAGTAGTTTCCGATGCACATCCTGAGGCATTCTGTAATCTGTGGAGTATCAGAGAGTTGATGAAACACAGAAATTGCATCGGGATTGATTACAACAGTCACCATGCGCACCTTTCTCCAAGGGAGTAATGTCTGAAAGAGTTTATGTTTTGATCGTTCCCTGGAAGTCCAGTAGTAGTTTCCGATGCACATCTGGAGGCATTCTGTAATCTGTGAACTATCAGAGTGTTGAAGAAACACAGAAATTGCATCGGGATTGAATACAATAGTCACCATGCGCACTCTCCTCCATGTTAGTAATGTCTCAAACAGTCTACGGTTTGATCGTTCCCTGGAAGACCAGTGGTAGTTTCCAATGCACATCTGGAGGCATTCTGTAATCTGTGAACTATCAAAGTGTTGATGAAACACAGAAATTGCATCGGGATTGAATACAACAGTCACCATGCGCACTTTCCTCCGTGGGAGTAATGACTGAAACAGTCCACCCTTTGAACGTTTTCTGGAAGACCAGTAGTGGTTTCCGATGCACATCTGGAGGCATTCTGTAATCTGTGGACTATCAGAGTGTTGATGAAACACAGAAATTGCATCCGGATTGAATACAACAGTCACCATGCGCACATTCCTCCACGGGAGGTATGTCTCAAACAGTCTAGCTTTGATCGTTACCTGGAAGACCAGTAGTAGTTTCCGATGCACATTTGGTGGCATTATGTAATCTGTTGACTATCAGAGTGTTGATGACACACAGAGATTGCATCGGGATAGAATACAACAGTCACCATGCGCACTTTCCTCCATGGGAGTAATGTCTCAAATTGTCTACGCTTAGAGCGTTCCCATTAAGACCAGTAGTAGTTTCCGATGCACATCCTGAGGCATTCTGTAATCTGTGGAGTATCTGAGTGTTGATGAAACACAGAAATTGCATCGGGATTGATTACAACAGTCACCATGCGCATCTTCCTCCAAGGGAGTAATGTCTCAAAGAGTTTATGTTTTGGTCGTTCCCTGGAAGTCCAGTAGTAGTTTCCGATGCACATCTGGAGGCATTCTGTAATCTGTGAACTATCAGAGTGTTGATGAAACACAGAAGTTGCATCGGGATTGAATACAATAGTCACCATGCGCACTCACCTCCATGTTAGTAATGTCTCAAACAGTCTACGCTTTGATCGTTCCCTGGAAGACCAGTGGTAGTTTCCGATGCACATCTGGAGGCATTCTGTAATCTGTGAACTATCAAAGTGTTGATGAAACACAGAAATTGCATCGGGATTGAATACAACAGTCACCATGCGCAGTTTCCTCCGTGGGAGTAATGACTCAAACAGTCCACCCTTTGATCGTTTTCTGGAAGACCAGTAGTAGTTTCCGATG
The DNA here is from genome assembly GCF_023897955.1 of Schistocerca gregaria. NCBI lineage: Eukaryota > Metazoa > Arthropoda > Insecta > Orthoptera > Acrididae > Schistocerca > Schistocerca gregaria. The sequence continues at coordinate 14,605,342 of NC_064929.1, read as the reverse complement.
CACATCTGGTGGCATTCTGTAATCTATGGACTATCAGAGTGTTGATGAAACACAGAAATTGCATCCGGATTGAATACAACAGTCACCATGCGAACTTTCCTTAATGGGATTAATGTCTCAAATAGTCTAAGCTTAGATCATTCCCAGGAAGACCAGTAGTAGTTTCCGATGCACATCTGCAGGCATTCTGTAATCTGTGGAGTATCAGAGTGTTGATGAAACACAGAAATTGCATCGGGATTGAATACAACAGTCACCATGCGCACTTCCTTCCATGGGAGTAATGACTGAAACAGTCCACACTTTGATCGTTCCCCCGAAGACCAGTAGTAGTTTCCGATGCACATCTGGTGGCATTCTGTAATCTGTGGACTATCAGAGTGTTGGTGAAACACAGAAGTTGCATCGGGATTGAATAAAACAGTCACCATGCGCACTTCCCTTCACGGGAGGTATGTCTCAAACAGTCTACGTTTTGATCGTTACCTGGAAGACCAGTAGTAGTTTCCGATGCACATCTGGAGGGATTCTGAAACCTGTGGACTAACTGAGTGTTGATGAAACAAAGAAATTGCATCGGGATTGAATAAAACAGTCACCATGCGCATCTTCCTCCAAGGGAGTAATGTCTCAAAGAGTTTATGTTTTGGTCGTTCCCTGGAAGTCCAGTAGTAGTTTCCGATGCACATATGGTGGCATTCTGTAATCTGTGGACTATCAGAGTGTTGATGAAACACAGAAATTGCATCGGGATTGAATTCAACAGTCACCATGGGCAGTCTCCTCCACGGGAGTAATGTCTCAAACAGTCTACGCTTTGATCGTTCCCTGGAAGACCAGTAGTAGTTTCCGATGCACATCTGGAGGGATTCTGAAACCTGTGGACTAACTGAGTGTTGATGAAACAAAGAAATTGCATCGGGATTGAATAAAACAGTCACCATGCGCACTTTCCTCCACGGGAGGTATGTCTCGAACAGTCTACGCTTTGATCGTTACCCGGAAGACCAGTAGTAGTTTCCGATGCAAATCTGGTGGCATTCTGTAATCTGTTGACTATCAGAGTGTTGATGAAACACAGAAATTGCATCGGGATTCAATACAACACTCACCATGCGCACTTTTCTCCACGGGAGTAATGTCTCAAACAGTCTACGCTTTGATCGTTCCCTGGAAAACCAGTAGTAGTTTCCGATGCATATCTGGTGGCATTCTGTAATATGTGGACTATCAGAGTGTTGATGAAACACAGATATTGCATCGGGATTGAATACAACAGTCGCCATGCGCAGTTTCCTCCACGGGAGTAATGTTTCGGTCTACGCTTTGATCGTCCCCTGGAAGACCAGTAGTAGTTTCCGATGCAAATCTGGAGGCATTCTGTAATCTGTGTAGTATCAGAGTGTTGATGAAACACAGAAATTGGATCGGGATTGAATACAACAGTCACCATGCGCACTTTCCTCCATGGGTGTAATGTCTCTAACAGTCTAGGCTTGGACGTTCCCATGAAGACCAGTTGTAGGTTCCGATGCACATCTGGAGGCATTCTGTAATCTGTGGAGTATCAGAGTGTTGATGAACCACAGAAACTGCATCGGGATTGAATACAACATTCACCATGCGCACTTTCCTCCATGGGAGTAATGACTGAAACAGTCCACACTTTGATCGTTCCCTGCAAGACCAGTAGTAGTTTCCGATGCACATCTGGTGGCATTCTGTAATCTGTGGATTATCAGAGTGTTGATGAAACACAGAAATTGCATCGGGATTGAATAAAACAGTCACCATGCGCACTTCCCTCCGCGGGAGGTATGTCTCAAACAGTCTACGCTTTGATCGTTACTTGGAAGACCAGTAGTAGTTTCCGATGCACATATGGTGGCATTCTGTAATCTGTTGACTATCAGAGTGTTGATGAAACAAAGAAATTGCATCAGGATTGAATACAACAGTCTCCATGCGCACTTTCCTCCATGGGAGTAATTTCTCTAACAGTCTATGCTTAGACGTTCATAGGAAGACCAGTAGCAGTTTCCGATGCACATCTGGAGGCATTCTGTAATCTGTGGAGTATCAGAGTGTTGATGAAACACAGAAACTGCATCTTGATTGAATACAACAGTCACCATGCGCACCTCCCTCCATGGGAGTAATGTCTCAAACAGTCTACGCTTTGATCGTTCCCTGGAAGACCAGTGGCAGTTTCCGGTGCACATCTGGTGGCATTCTGTAATCTGTGGACTATCAGAGTGTTGATGAAACACAGAAATTGCATCGGGATTGAATAAAACAGTCACCATGAGCACTTTCCTCCACGGGAGGTATGTCTCAAACAGTCTACGCTTTGATCGTTACCTGGAAGACCAGTAGTAGTTTCCGATGCAAATCTGGTGGCATTCTGTAATCTGTTGACTATCAGAGTATTGATGAAACATAGAAATTGCATCGGGATTGATTACAACAGTCACCATGCGCACCTTCCTCCAAGGGAGTAATGTCTCAAAGAGTCTACGCTTTGATCGCTCCCTGGAAGACCAGTAGTAGTTTCCGATGCACATCTGGAGGCATTCTGTAATCTGTGGACTATCAGAGTGTTGATGAAACACAGAAATTGCATCGGGATTGAATACAACAGTCACCATGCGCACTTTCCTCCATGGGAGTAATGTCTCAAACAGTCTACGTTTTGATCGTTCCCTGGAAGACTAGTAGTAGTTTCCGATGCACATCTGGTGGCATTCTGTAATCAGTGGACTATCAGAGTGTTGATGAAACACAGAGATTGCATCGGGATTGAATACAACAGTCACCATGCGCACTTTCCTCCACGGGAGTAACGTCTCCAACAGTCTACGATTTGATCGTTCCCTGGAACACCAGTAGTTGTTTCCGATGCACATCCGGTGGCATTCTGTAATCTGTGGACTATCAGATTGTTGATGAAACACAGAAATTGCATCGGAATGGAATACAACAGTCACCATGCGCACTTTCCTCCACGGGAGTAAGGTCCCATACGGTCTACGCTTTGATCGTTCCCTGGAAGACCATTAGTACTTTCCGATGCACGTCTGGTGGCATTCTTTAATCTGTGGACTATCAGAGTGTTGATGAAACACAGAAATTGCATCGGAATTGAATACAACAGTCACCATGCGCACTTTCCTCCACGTTAGTAATGTCTCATACAGTCTACAGTTTGATCGTTCCCTGGAAGACCAATAGTAGTTTCCGATGCACATCTGGTGGCATTCTGTAATCTGTGGACCATCTGAGTGTTGATGAAACACAGAAATTGTATCGGGATTGAATACAACAGTCACCATGCGCACTTTCCTCCATGGGAGTTATGTCTCAAATAGTCTACGCTTAGATCGTTCCCAGGAAGACCAGTAGTAGTTTCCGATGCACATCTGGAGACATTCTGTAATCTGTGGAGTATCAGAGTGTTGATGAAACACAGAAATTGCATAGGGATTGAATACAGCAGTCACCATGCGCACCTTCCTACAAGGGAGTAATGTCTCAAAAAGTTTACGCTTTGATCGTTCCCTGGAAGACCAGTAGTAGTTTCCGATGCACATCTGGAGGCATTCTGTAATCTGTGTACTATCGGAGTGTTGATGAAACACAGAAATTGCGTCGGGTTTGTCTACAACAGCCACAATGCTCACTTGCCTCCATGTTAGTAATGTCTCAAAGAGTCTACGCTTTGATCGTTCCCTGGAAGACCATAGGTAGTTTCCAATGCACATCTGGAGGCATTCTGTAATCTGTGGACTTTCAGAGTGCTGATGACACACAGAGATTGCATCGGGATCGAATACAACAGTCACCATGCGCACTTTCCTCCACGGAATAATGTCTCAAACAGTCTACGCTTTGATCGTTACCTGGAAGACCAGTAGTAGTTTCCGATGCACATCTGGAGGCATTCTGTAATCTGTGGACTATCAGAGTGTTGATGAAACACAGATATTGCATCGGGATTGAATACAACAGTCACCATGCGCACTTTCCTCCATGGGAGTAATGTCTCAAATAGTCTACGCTTAGAGCGTTCCCAGGAAGACCAGTAGTAGTTTCCGATGCACATCCTGAGGCATTCTGTAATCTGTGGAGTATCAGAGAGTTGATGAAACACAGAAATTGCATCGGGATTGATTACAACAGTCACCATGCGCACCTTTCTCCAAGGGAGTAATGTCTGAAAGAGTTTATGTTTTGATCGTTCCCTGGAAGTCCAGTAGTAGTTTCCGATGCACATCTGGAGGCATTCTGTAATCTGTGAACTATCAGAGTGTTGAAGAAACACAGAAATTGCATCGGGATTGAATACAATAGTCACCATGCGCTTTCTCCTCCATGTTAGTAATGTCTCAAACAGTCTACGGTTTGATCGTTCCCTGGAAGACCAGTGGTAGTTTCCAATGCACATCTGGAGGCATTCTGTAATCTGTGAACTATCAAAGTGTTGATGAAACACAGAAATTGCATCGGGATTGAATACAACAGTCACCATGCGCACTTTCCTCCGTGGGAGTAATGACTGAAACAGTCCACCCTTTGAACGTTTTCTGGAAGACCAGTAGTGGTTTCCGATGCACATCTGGTGGCATTCTGTAATCTGTGGACTATCAGAGTGTTGATGAAACACAGAAATTGCATCCGGATTGAATACAACAGTCACCATGCGAACTTTCCTTAATGGGAGTAATGTCTCAAATAGTCTAAGCTTAGATCATTCCCAGGAAGACCAGTAGTAGTTTCCGATGCACATTTGCAGGCATTTTGTAATCTGTGGAGTATCAGAGTGTTGATGAAACACAGAAATTGCATCGGGATTGAATACAACAGTCACCATGCGCACTTTCCTCCATGGGAGTAATGACTGAAACAGTCCACACTTTGATCGTTCCCCCGAAGACCAGTAGTAGATTCCGATGCACATCTGGTGGCATTCTGTAATCTGTGGACTATCAGAGTGTTGATGAAACACAGAAATTGCATCGGGATTGAATAAAACAGTCACCATGCGCACTTCCCTTCACGGGAGGTATGTCTCAAACAGTCTACGTTTTGATCGTTACCTGGAAGACCAGTAGTAGTTCCGATGCACATCTGGTGGCATTCTGTAATCTGTTGACTATCAGAGTGTTGATGAAACACAGAAATTGCATCGGGATTAAATACAACAGTCTCCATGCGCACTTTCCTCCATGGGAGTAATTTCTCTAACAGTCTACGCTTAGACGTTCATAGGAAGACCAGTAGTAGTTCCCGATGCACATCTGGAGGCATTCTGTAATCTGTGGAGTATCAGCGTGTTGATGACACACAGAGATTGCATCGGGATTGAATACAGCAGTCACCATGGGCAGTCTCCTCCACGGGAGTAATGTCTCAAACAGTCTAAGCTTTGATCGTTCCCTGGAAGACCAGTAGTAGTTTCCGATGCACATCTGGAGGGATTCTCAAACCTGTGGACTAACTGAGTGTTGATGAAACACAGAAATTGCATCGGGATTGAATAAAACAGTCACCTTGCGCACTTTCCTCCACGGGAGGTATGTCTCAAACAGTCTACGCTTTGATCGTTACCTGGAAGACCAATAGTAGTTTCCGATGCAAATCTGGTGGCATTCTGTAATCTGTTGACCATCAGAGTGTTGATGAAACACAGAAATTGCATCGGGATTGAATACAACAGTCAACATGCGCACTTTCCTCCACGGGAGTAATGTCTCAAACAGTCTACGCTTTGATCGTTCCCTGGAAAACCAGTAGTAGTTTCCGATGCATATCTGGTGGCATTCTGTAATATGTGGACTATCAGAGTGTTGATGAAACACAGAAATTGCATCGGGATTGAATACAACAGTCGCCATGCGCACTTTCCTCCACGGGAGTAATGTCTCAGTCTACGCTTTGATCGTCCCCTGGAAGACCAGTAGTAGTTTCCGATGCAAATCTGGAGGCATTCTGTAATCTGTGTAGTATCAGAGTGTTGATGAAACACAGAAATTGGATCGGCATTGAATACAACATTCACCATGCGCACTTTCCTCCATGGGAGTAATGTCTCTAACAGTCTAGGCTTGGACGTTCCCAGGAAGACCAGTAGTAGGTTCCGATGCACATCTGGAGGCATTCTGTAATCTGTGGAGTATCAGAGTGTTGATGAAGCACAGAAACTGCATCGGGATTGAATACAACATTCACCATGCGCACTTTCCTCCATGGGAGTAATGACTGAATTAGTCCACACTTTGATCGTTCCCTGCAAGACCAATAGTAGTTTCCGATGCACATCTGGTGGCATTCTGTAATCTGTGGACTATCAGAGTGTTGATGAAACACAGAAATTGCATCGGGATTGAATAAAACAGTCACCATGCGCACTTCCCTCCGCGGGAGGTATGTCTCAAACAGTCTACGCTTTGATCGTTACTTGGAAGACCAGTAGTAGTTTCCGAAGCACATATGGTGGCATTCTGTAATCTGTTGACTATCAGAGTGTTGATGAAACAAAGAAATTGCATCAGGATTGAATACAACAGTCTCCATGCGCACTTTCCTCCATGGGAGTAATTTCTCTAACAGTCTATGCTTAGACGTTCATAGGAAGACCAGTAGCAGTTTCCGATGCACATCTGGAGGCATTCTGTAATCTGTGGAGTATCAGAGTGTTGATGAAACACAGAAACTGCATCTTGATTGAATACAACAGTCACCATGCGCACCTCCCTCCATGGGAGTAATGTCTCAAACAGTCTACGCTTTGATCGTTCCCTGGAAGACCAGTGGCAGTTTCCGGTGCACATCTGGTGGCATTCTGTAATCTGTGGACTATCAGTTTGTTGATGAAACACAGAGATTGCATCGGGATTGAATACAGCAGTCACCATGCGCACTCTCCTCCACGGGAGTAATGTCTCAAACAGTCTACGCTTTGATCGTTCCCTGGAAGACCAGTAGTAGTTTCCGATGCACATCTGGAGGGATTCTGTAATCTGTTGACTATCAGAGTGTTGATGAAACACAGAAATTGCATCGGGATTGAATAAAACAGTCTCCAAGAGCACTTTCCTCCACGGGAGGTATGTCTCAAACAGTCTACGCTTTGATCGTTACCTGGAAGACCAGTAGTAGTTTCCGATGCACATCTGGTGGCATTCTGTAATCAGTGGACTATCAGAGTGTTGATGAAACACAGAGATTGCATCGGGATTGAATACAACAGTCACCATGCACACTTTCCCCCACGGGAGTAACGTCTCCAACAGTCTACGATTTGATCGTTCCCTGGAACACCAGTAGTTGTTTCCGATGCACATCTGGTGCCATTCTGTAATCTGTGGACTATCAGATTGTTGATGAAACACAGAAATTGCATCGGAATGGAATGCAACAGTCAACATGCGCGCTTTCCTCCACGGGAGTAAGGTCCCATACGGTCTACGCTTTGATCGTTCCCTGGAAGACCATTAGTAGTTTCCGATGCACGTCTGGTGGCATTCTTTAATCTGTGGACTATCAGAGTGTTGATGAAACACAGAAATTGCAACGGAATTGAATACAACAGTCACCATGCGCACTTTCCTCCACGGGAGTAATGTCTCATACAGTCTACAGTTTGATCGTTCCCTGGAAGACCAATAGTAGTTTCCGATGCACATCTGGTGGCATTCTGTAATCTGTGGACCATCTGAGTGTTGATGAAACACAGAAATTGTATCGGGATTGAATACAACGGTCACCATGCGCACTTTCCTCCATGGGAGTTATGTCTCAAATAGTCTACGCTTAGATCGTTCCCAGGAAGACCAGTAGTAGTTTCCGATGCACATCTGGAGACATTCTGTAAACTGTGGAGTATCAGAGTGTTGATGAAACACAGAAATTGCATAGGGATTGAATACAGCAGTCACCATGCGCACCTTCCTACAAGGGAGTAATGTCTCAAAGAGTTTACGCTTTGATCGTTCCCTGGAAGACCAGTAGTAGTTTCCAAAGCACATCTGGTGGCATTCTGTAATCTGTGGTCTATCAGAGTGTTGTTGAAACAAAAAAATCCATCCGGATTGAATACAACAGTCACCATGCGCACTTTCCTTAATGGGAGTAATGTCTCAAATAGTCTAAGCTTAGATCATTCCCAGGAAGACCAGTAGTAGTTTCCGATGCACATCTGCAGGCATTCTGTAATCTGTGGAGTATCAGAGTGTTGATGAAACACAGAAATTGCATCAGGATTGAATACAACAGTCACTATGCGCACTTTCCTCCATGGGAGTAATGACTGAAACAGTCCACACTTTGATCGTTCCCTCGAAGACCAGTAGTATTTTCCGATGCACATCTGGTGGCATTCTGTAATCTGTGGACTATCAGAGTGTTGATGAAACATAGAAATTGCATCGGGATTGAATAAAACAGTCACCATGCGCACTTCCCTTCACGGGAGTTATGTCTCAAACAGTCTACGTTTTGATCGTTAACTGGAAGACCAGTAGTAGTTCCGATGCACATCTGGTGGCATTCTGTAATCTGTTGACTATCAGAGTGTTGATGAAACACAGAAATTGCATCGGGATTGAATACTACAGCCTCCATGCGCACTTTCCTCCATGGGAGTAATTTCTCTAACAGTCTACGCTTAGACGTTCATAGGAAGACCAGTAGTAGTTCCCGATGCACATCTGGAGGCATTCTGTAATCTGTGGAGTATCAGAGTGTTGATGAAACACAGAAACTGCATCGGGATTGAATACAGCAGTCACCATGCGCACCTCCCTCCATGGGAGTAATGTCTCAAACAGTCTACGCTTTGATCGTTCCCTGGAAGACCAGTAGTAGTTTCCGAGGCACATCTGGTGGCATTCTGTAATCTGTGGACTATCAGACTGTTGATGACACAGATAGATTGCATCGGGATTGAATACAGCAGTCACCATGCGCAATCTCCTCCACGGGAGTAATGTCTCAAACAGTCTACGCTTTGATCGTTCCCTGGAAGACCAGTAGTAGTTTCCGATGCACATCTGGAGGGATTCTGAAACCTGTGGACTAACTGAGTGTTGATGAAACACAGAAATTGCATCGGGATTGAATAAAACAGTCACCATGCGCACTTTCCTCCATGGGAGTAATGACTGAAACAGTCCACACTTTGATCGTTCCCTGGAAGACCAGTAGTAGTTTCCGATGCACATCTGGAGGCATTCTGTAATCTGTGGAGTATCAGAGTGTTAATGAACCACAGAAACTGCATCGGGATTGAATACAACATTCACCATGCGCACTTTCCTCCATGGGAGTAATGACTGAAACAGTCCACACTTTGATCGTTCCCTGGAAGACCAGTAGTAGTTTCCGATGCACATCTGGTGGCATTCTGTAATCTGTGGACTATCAGAGTGTTAATGGAACACAGAAATTGCATCGGGATTGAATAAAACAGTCACCATGCGCACTTCCCTCCGCGGGAGGTACGTCTCAAACAGTCTACGCTTTGACCGTTACTTGGAAGACCAGTAGAAGTTTCCGATGCACATCTGGTGGCATTCTGTAATCTTTTGACTATCAGAGTGTTGATGAAACAAAGAAATAGCATCAGGATTGAATACAACAGTCTCCATGCGCACTTTCCTCCATGGGAGTAATTTCTCTATTAGTCTACGCTTAGACGTTCATAGGAAGACCAGTAGCAGTTTCCGATGCACATCTGGAGGCATTCTGTAATCTGTGGAGTATCAGAGTGTTGATGAAACACAGAAACTGCATCTTGATTGAATACAACAGTCACCATGCGCACCTCCCTCCATGGGAGTAATGTCTCAAACAGTCTACGCTTTGATCGTTCCCTGGAAGACCAGTAGCAGTTTCCGAGGCACATCTGGTGGCATTCTGTAATCTGTGGACTATCAGACTGTTGATGACACAGATAGATTGCATCGGGATTGAATACAGCAGTCACCATGCGCAATCTCCTCCACGGGAGTAATGTCTCAAACAGTCTACGCTTTGATCGTTCCCTGGAAGACCAGTAGTAGTTTCCGATGCACATCTGGAGGGATTCTGAAACCTGTGGACTAACTGAGTGTTGATGAAACACAGAAATTGCATCGGGATTGAATAAAACAGTCACCATGCGCACTTTCCTCCATGGGAGTAATGACTGAAACAGTCCACACTTTGATCGTTCCCTGGAAGACCAGTAGTAGTTTCCGATGCACATCTGGAGGCATTCTGTAATCTGTGGAGTATCAGAGTGTTAATGAACCACAGAAACTGCATCGGGATTGAATACAACATTCACCATGCGCACTTTCCTCCATGGGAGTAATGACTGAAACAGTCCACACTTTGATCGTTCCCTGGAAGACCAGTAGTAGTTTCCGATGCACATCTGGTGGCATTCTGTAATCTGTGGACTATCAGTTTGTTGATGAAACACAGAAATTGCATGGGGATTGAATACAGCAGTCACCATGCGCACTCTCCTCCACGGGAGTAATGTCTCAAACAGTCTACGCTTTGATCGTTCCCTGGAAGACCAGTAGTAGTTTCCCATGCACATCTGGAGGGATTCTGTAATCTGTTGACTATCAGAGTGTTGATGAAACACAGAAATTGCATCGGGATTGAATAAAACAGTCACCATGAGCACTTTCCTCCACGGGAGGTATGTCTCAAACAGTCTACGCTTTGATCGTTACCTGGAAGACCAGTAGTAGTTTCCGATCCAAATCTGGTGGCATTCTGTAATCTGTTGACTATCAGAGTGTTGATGAAACACAGAAATTGCATCGGGATTGATTACAACAGTCAACATGCGCACCTCCCTCCATGGGAGTAATGTCTCAAACAGTCTACGCTTTGATCGTTCCCTGGAAGACCAGTAGTAGTTTCCGAGGCACATCTGGTGGCATTCTGTAATCTGTGGACTATCAGACTGTTGATGACACAGATAGATTGCATCGGGATTGAATACAGCAGTCACCATGCGCAATCTCCTCCACGGGAGTAATGTCTCAAACAGTCTACGCTTTGATCGTTCCCTGGAAGACCAGTAGTAGTTTCCGATGCACATCTGGAGGGATTCTGAAACCTGTGGACTAACTGAGTGTTGATGAAACACAGATATTGCATCGGGATTGAATAAAACAGTCACCATGCGCACTTTCCTCCATGGGAGTAATGACTGAAACAGTCCACACTTTGATCGTTCCCTGGAACACCAGTAGTAGTTTCTGATGCACATCTGGAGGCATTCTGTAATCTGTGGAGTATCAGAGTGTTAATGAACCACAGAAACTGCATCGGGATTTAATACAACATTCACCATGCGCACTTTCCTCCATGGGAGTAATGACTGAAACAGTCCACACTTTGATCGTTCCCTGGAAGACCAGTAGTAGTTTCCGATGCACATCTGGTGGCATTCTGTAATCTGTGGACTATCAGAGTGTTAATGGAACACAGAAATTGCATCGGGATTGAATAAAACAGTCACCATGCGCACTTCCCTCCGCGGGAGGTACGTCTCAAACAGTCTACGCTTTGACCGTTACTTGGAAGACCAGTAGAAGTTTCCGATGCACATCTGGTGGCATTCTGTAATCTTTTGACTATCAGAGTGTTGATGAAACAAAGAAATTGCATCAGGATTGAATACAACAGTCTCCATGCGCACTTTCCTCCATGGGAGTAATTTCTCTATTAGTCTACGCTTAGACGTTCATAGGAAGACCAGTAGCAGTTTCCGATGCACATCTGGAGGCATTCTGTAATCTGTGGAGTATCAGAGTGTTGATGAAACACAGAAACTGCATCTTGATTGAATACAACAGTCACCATGCGCACCTCCCTCCATGGGAGTAATGTCTCAAACAGTCTACGCTTTGATCGTTCCCTGGAAGACCAGTAGCAGTTTCCGGTGCACATCTGGTGGCATTCTGTAATCTGTGGACTATCAGTTTGTTGATGAAACACAGAAATTGCATGGGGATTGAATACAGCAGTCACCATGCGCACTCTCCTCCACGGGAGTAATGTCTCAAACAGTCTACGCTTTGATCGTTCCCTGGAAGACCAGTAGTAGTTTCCCATGCACATCTGGAGGGATTCTGTAATCTGTTGACTATCAGAGTGTTGATGAAACACAGAAATTGCATCGGGATTGAATAAAACAGTCACCATGAGCACTTTCCTCCACGGGAGGTATGTCTCAAACAGTCTACGCTTTGATCGTTACCTGGAAGACCAGTAGTAGTTTCCGATCCAAATCTGGTGGCATTCTGTAATCTGTTGACTATCAGAGTGTTGATGAAACACAGAAATTGCATCGGGATTGATTACAACAGTCAACATGCGCACCTTCCTCCAAGGGAGTAATGTCTCCAAGAGTTTATGTTTTGATCGTTCCCTGGAAGACCAGTAGTAGTTTCCGGTGCACATCTGGTGGCATTCTGTAATCTGTGGACTATCAGTTTGTTGATGAAACACAGAGATTGCATCGGGATTGAATACAGCAGTCACCATGCGCACTCCCCTCCACGGGAGTAATGTCTCAAACAGTCTACGCTTTGATCGTTCCCTGGAAGACCAGTAGTAGTTTCCGATGCAAATCTGGTGGCATTCTGTAATCTGTTGACTATCAGAGTGTTGATGAAACACAGAAATTGCATCGGGATTGAATACAACAGTCACCATGCGCATTTTCCTCCACGGGAGTAATGTCTCAAACAGTCTACGCTTTGATCGTTCCCTGGAAAACCAGTAGTAGTTTCCGATGCATATCTGGTGGCATTCTGTAATATGTGGACTATCAGAGTGTTGATGAAACACAGAAATTGCATCGGGATTGAATACAACAGTCTCCATGCGCACTTTCCACCATGGGAGTAAAGTCTCTAACAGTCTACGTTTGGACGTTCATAGGAAGACCAGTAGTAGTTTCCGATGCACATCTGGAGCCATTCTGTAATCTGTGTAGTATCAGAGTGTTGATGAAACACAGAAACTGCATCGGTATTGAATACAACAGTCACCATGCGCACCTTCCTCAATGGGAGTAATGTCTCAAACAGTCTACGCTTTGATCGTTCCCTGGAAGACCAGTAGTAGTTTCCGATGCACATCTGGAGGCATTCTGTAATCTGTGAACTATCAGAATGTTGATGAAACACAGAAATTGCATCGGGATTGAATACAATAGTCACCATGCGCACTCTCCTCCATGTTAGTAATGTCTCAAACAGTCTACGCTTTGATCGTTCCCTGGAAGACCAGTGGTAGTTTCCAATGCACATCTGGAGGCATTCTGTAATCTGTGAACTATCAAAGTGTTGATGAAACACAGAAATTGCATCGGGATTGAATACAACAGTCACCATGCGCACTTACCTCCGTGGGAGTAATGACTGAAACAGTCCACCCTTTGATCGTTTTCTGGAAGACCAGTAGTAGTTTCCGATGCACATCTGGTGGCATTCTGTAATATGTGGACTATCAGAGTGTCGATGAAACACAGAAATTGCATCGGGATTGAATACAACAGTCACCATGCGCACTTTCCTCCACGGCAGTAATGTCTCAAACAGGCTACGCTTTGATCGTCCCATGGAAGACCAGTAGTAGTTTCCGATGCAATTCTGGAGGCATTCTAAAATCTGTGGACTAACTGAGTGTTGATGAAACACAGAAATAGCATTGGGATTGAATACAACAGTCTCCATGCGCACTTTCCACCATGAGAGTAATGTCTCTAACAGTCTAGGCTTGATCGTTCCCTGGAAGACCAGTAGTAGTTTCCGGTGCACATCTGGTGGCATTCTGTAATCTGTGGACTATCAGTTTGTTGATGAAACACAGAGATTGCATCGGGATTGAATACAGCAGTCACCATGCGCACTCTCCTCCACGGGAGTATTGTCTCAAACAGTCTACGCTTTGATCGTTCCCTGGAAGACCAGTAGTAGTTTCCGATGCAACTCTGGTGGCATTCTGTAATCTGTTGACTATCAGAGTGTTGATGAAACACAGAAATTGCATCGGGATTGAATACAACAGTCACCATGCGCATTTTCCTTCACGGGAGTAATGTCTCAAACAGTCTACGCTTTGATCGTTCCCTGGAAAACCAGTAGTAGTTTCCGATGCATATCTTGTGGCATTCTGTAATATGTGGACTATCAGAGTGTTGATGAAACACAGAAATTGCATCGGGATTGAATACAACATTCACCATGCGCACTTTCCTCCACGGTAGTAATGTCTCAAACAGTCTACGCTTTGATCGTCCCATGGAAGACCAGTAGTAGTTTCCGATGCAAATCTGGAGGCATTCTGAAATCTGTGGACTAACTGAGTGTTGATGAAACACAGAAATTGCATTGGGATTGAATACAACAGTCTCCATGCGCACTTTCCACCATGGGAGTAAAGTCTCTAACAGTCTACGTTTGGACCTTCATAGGAAGACCAGTAGTAGTTTCCGATGCACATCTGGAGGCATTCTGTAACCTGTGTAGTATCAGAGTGTTGATGAAACACAGAAACTGCATCGGTATTGAATACAACAGTCACCATGCGCACTTTCCTCCATGGGAGTAATGTCTCAAACAGTCTACGCTTTGATCGTTCCCTGGAAGACCAGTAGTAATTTCCGATGCACATCTGGAGGCATTCTGAAATCTGTGGACTAACTGAGTGTTGATGAAACACAGAAATTGCATCGGGATTGAATACAACAGTCACCATGCGCACTTTCCTCCATGGGAGTAATGTCTCTAAGAGTCTAGGCTTGGACGTTCCCAGGAAGACCAGTAGTAGGTTCCGATGCACATCTGGATGCATTCTGTAATCTGTGGAGTATCAGAGTGTTGATGAAACACAGAAACTGCATCGGGATTGAATACAACATTCACCATGCGCACCTTCCTCAATGGTAGTAATGTCTCAAATATTCTACGCTTTGATCGTTCCCTGGAAGACCAGTAGTAGTTTCCGATGCACATCTGGAGGGATTCTGAAATCTGTGGACTAACTGAGTGTTGATGAAACACAGAAATTCCATCGGGATTGAATAAAACAGTCACCATGAGCACTTTCCTCCACGGGAGGTATGTCTCAAACAGTCTACGCTTTGATAGTTACCTGGAAGACCAGTAGTAGTTTCCGATGCAAATCTGGTGGCATTCTGTAATCTTTTGACTATCAGAGTGTTGATGAAACAAAGAAATTGCATCAGGATTGAATACAACAGTCTCCATGCGCACTTTCCTCCATGGGAGTAATTTCTCTAACAGTCTACGCTTAGACGTTCATAGGAAGACCAGTAGCAGTTTCCGATGCACATCTGGAGGCATTCTGTAATCTGTGGAGTATCAGAGTGTTGATGAAACACAGAAACTGCATCTTGATTGAATACAACAGTCACCATGCGCACCTCCCTCCATGGGAGTAATGTCTCAAACAGTCTACGCTTTGATCGTTCCCTGGAAGACCAGTGGCAGTTTCCGGTGCACATCTGGTGGAATTCTGTAATCTGTGGACTATCAGAGTGTTGATGAAACACAGAAATTGCATCGGGATTGAATAAAACAGTCACCATGAGCACTTTCCTCCACGGGAGGTATGTCTCAAACAGTCTACGCTTTGATCGTTAGCTGGAAGACGAGTAGTAGTTTCCGATCCAAATCTGGTGGCATTCTGTAATCTGTTGACTATCAGAGTGTTGATGAAACACAGAAATTGCATCGGGATTGATTACAACAGTCACCATTCGCACCTTCCTCCAAGGGAGTAATGTCTCAAAGAGTTTATGTTTTGATCGTTCCCTGGAAGACCAGTACTAGTTTCCGATGCACATCTGGAGGCATTCTGTAATCTGTGAACTATCAGAATGTTGATGAAACGCAGAAATTGCATCGGGATTAAATACAATAGTCACCATGCGCACTCTCCTCCATGTTAGTAATGTCTCAAACAGTCTACGCTTTGATCGTTCCCTGGAAGACCAGTGGTAGTTTAAAATGCACATCTGGAGGCATTCTGTAATCAGTGAACTATCAAAGTGTTGATGAAACACAGAAATTGCATCGGGATTGAATACAACAGTCACCATGCGCACTCTCCTCCACGGGAGTAATGTCTCAAACAGTCTACGCTTTGATCGTTCCCTGGAAGACCAGTAGTAGTTTCCCATGCACATCTGGAGGGATTCTGTAATCTGTTGACTATCAGAGTGTTGATGAAACACAGAAATTGCATCGGGATTGAATAAAACAGTCACCATAAGCACTTTCCTCCACGGGAGGTATGTCTCAAACAGTCTACGCTTTGATCGTTACCTGGAAGACCAGTAGTAGTTTCCGATCCAAATCTGGTGGCATTCTGTAATCTGTTGACTATCAGAGTGTTGATGAAACACAGAAATTGCATCGGGATTGATTACAACAGTCACCATGCGCACCTTCCTCCAAGGGAGTAATGTCTCAAAGAGTTTATGTTTTGATCGTTCCCTGGAAGACCAGTAGTAGTTTCCGATGCACATCTGGAGGCATTCTGTAATCTGTGAACTATCAGAGTTTTGATGAAGCACAGAAATTGCATCGGGTTTGAATAAAACAGTCACCATGCGCACTTCCCTCCGCGGGAGGTATGTCTCAAACAGTCTACGCTATGATCGTTACTTGGAAGACCAGTAGTAGTTTCCGATGCACATCTGGTGGCATTCTGTAATCTGTTGACTATCAGAGTGTTGATGAAACACAGAAATTGCATCGGGATTGAATACAACAGTCTCCATGCCCACTTTCCTCCATGGGAGTAATTTCTCTAACAGTCTACGTTTGGACGCTCATAGGAAGACCAGTAGTCGATTCCGATGCACATCTGCAGGCATTCTGTAATCTGTGTAGTATCAGAGTGTTGATGAAACACAGAAACTGCATCGGGATTGAATACAACTGTCACCATGCGCACCTTCCTCCATGGGAGTAATGTCTCAAACAGTCTACGATTTGATCGTTCCCTGGAAGACCAGTAGTAGTTTCCGATGCACAATTGGTGGCATTCTGTAATCTGTGGACTATCAGACTGTTGATGAAACACACAGATTGCATCGTGATTAAATACAGCAGTCACCATGCGCAGTCCCCTCCACGGCAGTACTGTCTCAAACAGTCTACGCTTTGATCGTTCCCTGGAAGACCAGTAGTATTATCCGATGCACATCTGGAGGCATTCTGAAATCTCTGGACTAACTGAGTGTTGATGAAACACAGAAATTGCATCGGGATTGAATACAACAGTCACCATGCGCACTTTCCTCCATGGGAGTAATGTCTCTAACAGTCTAGGCTTGAACGTTCCCAGGAAGACCAGTAGTAGGTTCCGATGCACATCTGGAATCATTCTGTAATCTGTGGAGTATCAGAGTGTTGATGAACCACAGAAACTGCATCGGGATTGAATACAACATTCACCATGCGCACTTTCCTCCATGGGAGTAATGACTGAAACAGTCCACTCATTGATCGTTCCCTGGAAGACCAGTAGTAGTTTCCGATGCACATCTGGTGGCATTCTGTAATCTGTGGACTATCAGAGTGTTGATGAAGCACAGAAATTGCATCGGGATTGAATAATACAGTCACCATGCGCACTTCCCTCCGCGGGAGGTATGTCTCAAACAGTCTACGCTATGATCGTTACTTGGAAGACCAGTAGTAGTTTCCGATGCACATCTGGTGGCATTCTGTAATCTGTTGACTATCAGAGTGTTGATGAAACACAGAAATTGCATCGGGATTGAATACAACAGTCTCCATGCCCACTTTCCTCCACGGGAGTAATTTCTCTAACAGTCTACGCTTAGACGTTCATAGGAGGACAAGTAGCAGTTTCCGATGCACATCTGGAGGCATTCTGTAATCTGTTGAGTATCAGAGTGTTGATGAAACACAGATACTGCATCGGGATTGAATACAACAGTCACCATGCGTACCTCACTCCATGGGATTAATGTCTCAAACAGTCTACGCTTTGATCGTTCCCTGGAAGACCAGTAGTAGTTTCCGGTGCACATCTGGTGGCATTCTGTAATCTGTGGACTATCAGTTTGTTGATGAAACACAGAGATTGCATCGGGATTGAATACAGCAGTCACCATGCGCACTCTCCTCCACGGGAGTTATGTCTCAAACAGTCTACGCTTTGATCGTTCCCTGGAAGACCAGTAGTAGTTTCCGATGCAAATCTGGTGGCATTCTGTAATCTGTTGACTAACAGAGTGTTGATGAAACACAGAAATTGCATCGGGATTGATTACAACAGTCACCATGCGCATTTTCCTCCACGGGAGTAATGTCTCAAACAGTCTACGCTTTGATCGTTCCCTGGAAAACCAGTAGTAGTTTCCGATGCATATCTGGTGGCATTCTGTAATATGTGGACTATCAGAGTGTTGATGAAACACAGAAATTGCATCGGGATTGAATACAACAGTCACCATGCGCACTTTCCTCCACGGTAGTAATGTCTCAAACAGTCTACGCTTTGATCGTCCCATGGAAGACCAGTAGTAGTTTCCGATGCAAATCTGGAGGCATTCTGAAATCTGTGGACTGTCAGAGTGTTGATGAAACACAGAAATTGCATTCGGATTGAATACAACAGTCTCCATGCGCACTTTCCACCATGGGAGTAAAGTCTCTAACAGTCTACGTATGGACGTTCATAGGAAGACCAGTAGTAGTTTCCGATGCACATCTGGAGGCATTCTGTAATCTGTGTAGTATCAGAGTGTTGATGAAACACAGAAACTGCATCGGTATTGAATACAACAGTCACCATGCGCACCTTCCTCCATGGGAGTAATGTCTCAAACAGTCTACGCTTTGATCGTTCCCTGGAAGACCAGTAGTAGTTTCAGATGCACATCTGGAGGCATTCTGCAATCTGTGGACTATCAGAGTGTTGATGAAACACAGAAATTGCATCGGGATTGAATACAACAGTCACCATGTGCACTTCCCTCCGAGGGAGTAATGACTGAAAAAGTCCACCCTTTGATCGTTCCCTGGAAGACCAGTAGTAGTTACCGATGCACATCTGGTGGCATTCTGTAATCTGTGGACTGTCAGAGTGTTGATGAAACACAGAAATTGCATCGGGATTGAAAAAAACAGTCACCATGCGCACTTTCCTCCACGGGAGTTATGTCTCAAAGAGTCTACGCTTTGATCGTTACCTCGAAAACCAGTAGTAGTTTCCGATGCACATCTGGAGGCATTCTGTAGTCTGTGGACTATCAGAGTGTTGATGAAACACAGAAATTTCATCGGAATGAATAAAACAGTCACCATGCGCACTTTCCTAATGGGAGTAATGTCTCAAACAGTCTACGGTTTGATCGTACCCTGGAAGACAAGTAGTAGTTTCCGATGCACATCTGGAGGCATTCTGTAATCTGTGGAGTATCAGAGTGTTGACGAAACACAGAAATTGCATCGGGATTGAATACAACAGTTACCATGCACACCTCCCTCCAAGGGAGTAATGTCTCAAAGAGTTTACGCTTTGATCGTTCCCTGGAAGACCAGTAGTAGTTTCCGATGCACATCTGGAGGCATTCTGTAATCTGTGGACTATCAGAGTGTTGAGGAAACACAGAAATTGCATCGGGATTGAATACAACAGTCACCATGCGCACTTTCCTCCATGGAGTAATGACTGAAACAACCCACAATTTGATCGTTCCCTGGAAGACCAGTAGTAGTTTCCGATGCACATCTGGAGATATTCTGTTATCTGTGGACTATCAGAGTGTTGTTGAAACACAGAAATTGCATCGGGATTGAATACAACGGTCACCATGCGGACTTTCCTCCATGGGAGTTATGTCTCAAACAATCTTCGCTTTGATCGTTCCCTGGAAGACCAGTAGTAGTTTCCAATGCACATCTGGAGGCACTCTAAAATCTGTGGACTAACTGAGTGTTGATGAAACCATGAAATTGCATCGGGATTGAATACAACAGTCAACATGCGCACTTTCCTCCATGGGAGTAATGTCTAAAAAAAAAAACAGTCTGCGCTATGATCGTACCCTGGAAGACCAGTAGTAGTTTCCGATGTGCATCTGGAGGCATTCTGTAATCTGTGGACTATCAGAGTGTTGACGATAATCAGAAATTGAATCGGGATCGAATACAACAGTCACCATGCGCACTTTCCTCCATGGGTGTAATGTCTGAAGCAGTTTACGCTTTGATCGTTACCTGGAAGATCAGTAGTAGTTTCCGATGCACAATTGGAGGCATTCTGTAATCTGTGGACCTTAGAAATGTTGATGAAACACACACATTGCATCGGGAGTGTATACAGAAGTCACCATCCGCACTTTCCACCATGGGTGTAATGGCTGAAACAGTCTACGCTCTGATCGTTCCAAAGAAGACCAGTAGTAGTTTCCGATGCACATCTGGATTCAATCTGTAATCTGTGGACTATCAGAGTGTTGATGAAAATCAGAAATTGCATCGGGATTGAATACAACAGTCACCATGCGCACTTTCCTCCATGGGAGTATTGTCTCTAACGCTCTACGCTTTGATCGTTCCATGGAAGACCAGTAGTAGTTTCAGATGCAGATCTGGATTCTATCTGTAATCTGTGGGCTATCAGAGTGTGATGAAACACAGAAATGGCATCGGGATTGAAAACAACAGTCACCATCCGCACTTTCCTCGACGGGAGTAATGTCTAAAACAGTCTACGATTTGATCGTTCCCTGGAAGACCAGTAGTAGTTTCCGTTGCAAAATTGGAGGCATTCTGTAATCTGTAGACTATCAGAGTGTTTATGAAACACAGATATTACATCAGGTTGAATACAACAGTCACCATGCGCACTTTCCCCCACGGGAGGTATGTCTCAAACAGTCTACGCTTTGATCGTTCCCTGGAAGACCAGTAGTAGTTTCCTACGCACATCTGGAGGGATTCTGAAATCTGTGGACAAACTGAGTGTTGATGAAACACAGAAATTGCATCGGGATTAAATAAAACAGTCACCATGCGCACTTTGCTCCACGGGAGTACTGTCTCAAACAGTCTACGCTTTGATCGTTCCCTGGAAGACCAGTAGTAGTTTCCGATGCCCATCTGGAGGCATTCTGAAATCTGTGGTCTAACTGAGTGTTGATGAAACACAGAAATTGCATCGGGATTAAATACAACAGTCTCCATGCGCACTTTCCTCCACAGGAGTAATGTCTCAAACGGTCTACGCTTTGATCTTTCCCTGGAAGACCAGTAGTAGTTTCCGATGCACATCTGGAGGCATTCTGAAATCTGTGAACTAACTGAGTGTTGATGAAACACAGAAATTGCATCGGGATTGAATAAAACAGTCACCATGCGCACTTTCCCCCACGGGAGGTATGTCTCAAACAGTCTACGCTTTGATCGTTCCCTGGAAGACCAGTAGTAGTTTCCTATGCACATCTGGAGGGATTCTGAAATCTGTGGACTAACTGAGTGTTGATGAAACACAGAAATTGCATCGGGATTGAATAAAACAGTCACCATGCGCACTTTCCTCCACGGGAGTAATGTCTCAAACAGTCTACGCTTTGATCGTTCCCTGGAAGACCAGTAGTAGTTTCCGATGCCCATCTGGAGGCATTCTGAAATCTGTGGACTAACTGAGTGTTGATGAAACACAGAAATTGCATCGGGATTGAATACAACAGTCACCATGCGCACTTTCCTCCACAGGAGTAATGTCTCAAACAGTCTACGTTTTGATCGTTCCCTGGAAGACCAGTAGTAGTTTCCGATGCACATCTGGAGGCATTCTGAAAACTGTGGACTAACTGAGTGTTGATGAAACACAGAAATTGCATCGGGATTGAATACAACAGTCTCCATGCGCACTTTCCTCCAATGGAGTAATGTCTCTAACAGTCTACGCTTGGACGTTATTAGGAAGAACAGTAGTAGTTTCCTATGCACATCTGAAGGCATTCTGTAATCTGTGGACTAACTGAGTGTTGATGAAACACAGAAACTGCATCGGGATTGAATTCAACAGTCACCATGTGCACCTTCCTCCATGAGAGTAATGTCTCAAACAGTCTACGCTTTGATCGTTCCCTGGAAGACGAGTAGTAGTTTCCGATGCAAAATTGGTGGCATTCTGTAATCTGTGGACTATCAGACTGTTGATGAAACACAGAGATTGCATCGGGATTGAATACAGCAGTCACCATGCGCACTCTCCTCCATGGGAGTAATGTCTCAAACAGTCTACGCTTTGATCGTTCCCTGGAAGACCAGTAGTAGTTTCCGATGCACATCTGGAGGCATTCTGAAATCTGTGGACTAACTGAGTGTTGATGAAACACGGAAATTGCATCGGGATTGAATACAACAGTCACCATGCGCACTTTCAACCATGGGAGTAATGTCTCTAACAGTCTACGCTTGGACGTTCCCAGGAAGACCAGTAGTAGGTTCCGATGCACATCTGGAGGCATTCTGTAATCTGTGGAGTATCAGAGTGTTGATGAACCACAGAAACTGCATCGGGATTGAATAAAACAGTCGCAATGCGCACTTTCATCCATATGAAAAATGTCTCTAAGATTCTACGCTTTCATCGTTCCCTGGAAGACCAGTGGTAATTTCCAATGCACATCTGCAGTCATTCTATAATCTGTGGACTATCAGAGTGTTGAGGAAACACAGAAATTGCATCGGGATTGAATACAACAGTCACCATGCGCACTTTCCTCCATGGAGTAATGACTGAAACAGTCCACAATTTGATCGTTCCCTGGAAGACCAGTAGTAGTTTCCGATGCACATCTGGAGGCATTCAGTAATCTGTGGACTATCAGACTGTTGATGAATTACAGAGATTGCATCGGGATTGAATACAGCAGTCACCATGCGCACTCTCCTCAACGGGAGTAATGTCTCAAACAGTCTACGCTTTGATCGTTCCCTGGAAGACCAGTAGTAGTTTCCGATGCACATCTGGAGGCATTCTGAAATCTGTGAACTAACTGAGTGTTGATGAAACACAGAAATTGCATCGGGATTGAATAAAACAGTCACCATGCGCACTTTCCCCCACGGGAGGTATGTCTCAAACAGTCTACACTTTGATCGTTCCCTGGAAAACCAGCAGTAGTTTCCTATGCACATCTGGAGGGATTCTGAAATCTGTGGACTAACTGAGTGTTGATGAAACACAGAAATTGCATCGGGATAGAATAAAACAGTCACCATGCGCACTTTATTCCACGGGAGTAATGTCTCAAACAGTCTACGCTTTGATCGTTCCCTGGAAGACCAGTAGTAGTTTCCGATGCCCATCTGGAGGCATTCTGAAATCTGTGGACTAACTGAGTGTTGATGAAACACAGAAATTGCATCGGGATTGAATACAAAAGTCACCATGCGCACTTTCCTCCACAGGGGTAATGTCTCAAACAGTCTACGTTTTGATCGTTCCCTGGAAGACCAGTAGTAGTTTCCGATGCACATCTGGAGGCATTCTGAAATCTGTGGACTAACTGAGTGTTGATGAAACACAGAAATTGCATCGGGATTGAATACAACAGTCCCCATGCGCACTTTCCTCCAATGGAGTAATGTCTCTCACAGTCTACGCTTGGACGTTCATAGGAAGAAAGGTAGTAGTTTCCGATGCATATCTGAAGGCATTCTGTAATCTGTGGAGTATCAGAGTGTTGATGAAACACAGAAACTGCATCGGGATTGAATTCAACAGTCACCATGCGCACCTTCCTCCATGAGAGTAATGTCTCAAACAGTCTACGCTTTGATCGTTCCCTGGAAGACGAGCAGTAGTTTCCGATGCACAATTGGTGGCATTCTGTAATCTGTGGACTATCAGACTTTTGATGAAACACAGAGATTGCATCGGGATTGAATACAGCAGCCACCATGCGCACTCTCCTCCACGGGAGTAATGTCTCAAACAGTCTACGCTTTGATCGTTCCCTGGAAGACAAGTAGTAGTTTCCGATGCACATCTGGAGGCATTCTGAAATCTGTGGACTAACTGAGTGTTGATGAAACACAGAAATTGCATCGGGATTGAATAAAACAGTCACCATGCGCACTTTCCTCCATGGGAGTAATGTCTCTAACAGTCTACGACAGGACGTTCCCAGGATGACCAGTAGTAGGTTCCGATGCACATCTGGAGGCATTCTGTAATCTGTGGAGTATCAGAGTGTTGATGAACCACAGAAACTGCATCGGGATTGAATAAAACAGTCGCAATGCGCACTTTCATCCATATGAAAAATGTCTCTAAGAGTCTACGCTTTGATCGTTCCCTGGAAGACCAGTAGTAGTTTCCGATGCACATCTGGAGATATTCCGTAATCTGTGGACTATCAGAGTGTTGCTGAAACACAGAAATTGCATCGGGATTGAATACAACGGTCACCATGCGCACTCTCCTCCATGGGAGTTATGTCTCAAACAATCTACGCTTTGATCGTTCCCTGGAAGACCAGTAGTAGTTTCCAATGCACATCTGGCGGCACTCTAAAATCTGTGGACTAACTGAGTGTTGATGAAACCATGAAATTGCATCGGGATTGAATACAACAGTCAACATGCGCACTTTCCTCCATGGAAGTAATGACTAAAAAAAAACAGTCTGCGCTATGATCGTTCCCTGGAAGACCAGTAGTAGTTTCCGATGTGCATCTGTAGGCATTCTGTAATCTGTGGACTATCAGAGTGTTGATGAAAATCAGAAATTGAATCGGGATTGAATACAACAGTCACCATGCGCACTTTCCTCCATGGGTGTAATGTCTGAAGCAGTCTACGCTTTGATCGTTCCCTGGAAGACCAGTAGTAGTTTCCGATGCACAACTGGAGGCATTCTGTAATCTGTGGACCTTAGAAATGTTGATGAAACACAGACATTGCATCGGGACTGTATACAGCAGTCACCATCCGCACTTTCCTCCATGGGTGTAATGGCTGAAACAGTCTACGCTTTGATCGTTCCAAAGAAGACCAGTAGTAGTCTCCGATGCACATCTGGATTCAATCTGTAAACTGTGGACTATCAGAGTGTTGATGAAAATCAGAAATTGCATCGGGATTGAATACAACAGTCACCATGCGCACTTTCCTCCATGGGAGTAATGTCTCAAACAGTCTAAGCTTTGATCGTTCCCTGGAAGACCAGTAGTAGTTTCCTATGCACATCTGAAGGGATTCGGAAATCTGTGGACTAACTGAGTGTTGATGAAACACAGAAATTGCATCGGGATTGAATACAACAGTCAACATGCGCACTTTCCTCCACAGGAGTAATGTCTCAAACAGTCTACGTTTTGATCGTTCCCTGGAAGACCAGTAGTAGTTTCTGATGCACATCTGGAGGCATTCTGAAATCTGTGAACTAATTGAGTGTTGATGAAACACAGAAATAGCATCGGGATTGAATACAACAGTCTCCATGCGCACTTTCCTCCAATGGAGTAATGTCTCTAACAGTCTACGCTTGGACGTTCATAGGAAGAACAGTAGTAGTTTCCGATGCACATCTGAAGGCATTCTGTAATCTGTGGAGTATCAGAGTGTTGATGAAACACAGAACCTGCATCGGGATTGAATTCAACAGTCACCATGCGCACCTTCCTCCATGAGAGTAATGTCTCAAACAGTCTACGCTTTGATCGTTCCCTGGAAGACGAATAGTAGTTTCCGATGCCCAATGGTTTCATTCTGTAATCTGTGGACTATCAGACTGTTGATGAAACACAGAGATTGCATCGGGATTGAATACAGCAGTCACAATGCGCACTCTCCTCCACGGGAGTATTGTCTCAAACAGTCTACGCTTTGATCGTTCCCTGGAAGACCAGTAGTAGTTTCCGATGCACATCTGGAGGCATTCTGAAATCTGTGGACTAACTGAGTGTTGATCAAACACAGAAATTGCATCGGGATTGAATACAACAGTCACCATGCGCACTTTCCTCCATGGGAGTAATGTCTCTAACAGTCTATGATTGGACGTTCCCAGGAAGACCAGTAGTAGGTTCCGATGCACATCTGGAGGCATTCTGTAATCTGTGGAGTATCAGAGTGTTGATGAACCACAGAAACTGCATCGGGATTGAATAAAACAGTCGCAATGCGCACTTTCATCCATATGAAAAATGTCTCTAAGAGTCTACGCTTCGATCGTTCCCTGGATAACCAGTAGTAGTTTCTGATGCACATCTGGAGATATTCTGTAATCTGTGGACTATCAGAGTGTTGTTGAAACACAGAAATTGCATCGGGATTGAATACAACGGTCACCATGCGCACTCTCCTCCATGGGAGTTATGTCTCAAACAATCTACGCTTTGATCGTTCCCTGGAAGACCAGTAGTGGTTTCCAATGCACATCTGGAGGCACTCTAAAATCTATGGACTAACTGAGTGTTTATGAAACACAGATATTACATCAGGTTGAATACAACAGTCACCATGCGCACTTCTCTCCACGGGAGTAATGTCTCAAACAGTCTACGGTTTGATCGATCCCAGGAAGACCAGTAGTAGTTTCCGATGCAGATCTGTATTCAATCTGTAATCTGTGGACTATCAGAGTGTTGATGAAACACAGAAATTGAATGGGGATTGAATACAACAGTCACCAACCGAACTTTCCTCCACGGGAGTAATGTCTCAAACAGTCTACGCTTTGATCGTTCCCTGGAAGACCAGTAGTAGTTTCCGAAGCACATCTGGATTCAATCTGTAATGTGTGGACTATCAGAGTGTTGATGAAACACAGAAATTGCATCGGGATTGAATACAACAGTCACAATGCGCACTTTCCTCCACGGGAGTAAAGTCTCAAACAGTCTACTCTTTGATCGTTCCCTGGAAGACCAGTAGTAGTTTCCGATGCACATCTGGTGGCATTCTGTAATCTGTTGACTGTCAGAGTGTTGATGAAACACAGAAATTGCATCGGGATTGAATACAACAGTCACCATGCGCACTTTCCTCCACGGGAGTAGTGTCTCATACAGTCTACGGTTTGATCGTTCCCTGGAAGACCAGTAGTAGTTTCCGATGCACATCTGGTGGCATTCTGTAATCTGTGGACTATCAGAGTGTCGACGAAACACAGAGATTGCATCGGAATTGAATACAGCAGTCACCATGCGCACTCTCCTCCACGGGAGTAGTGTCTCATACAGTCTACGGTTTGATCGTTCCCTGGAAGACCAGTAGTAGTTTCCGATGCACATCTGGAGGCATTGTGAAATCTGTGGACTAACTGAGTGTTGATGAAACACAGAAATTTCTTCGGGATTGAGTACAACAGTCACCATGCGCACTTTCCTCCATGGGAGTAACCTCACAAAAAAAAAAAAACAGTCTACGCTTTGATCGTTCCCTGGAAGCCCAGTAGTAGTTTCAGATGCACATCTGGAGGCATTCTGTAATCTGTGGACTATCATAGTGTTGATGAAACACAGAAATTGCATCGGGATTGAATACAACAGTCACCATGCGCACTTTCCTCCACGGGAGGTATATCCCGAAGAGTCTACGCTTTGATCGTTCCCCGGAAGACCAGTAGTAGTTTCCGATGCACATCCGTTGGCATTCTGTAATCTGTGGACTATCAGAGTGTTGATGAAACACAGAAGTTTCATTGGGATTGAATACAACAATCAATATCCACACTTTCCTCGATGGGAGTAATGTCTGAAGCAGTCTACGATTTGATCGATCCGTATAAGACCAGAAGTAGTTTCCGATGCACATTTGTTGGCATTCCGTAATCTGTGGACTATCAGAGTGTTGATGAAACACAGAAATTGCATCGGGTTTGAATACAACAGTCACCATGCGCACTTTCCTCCACAGGAGTAATGTCTCAAACAGTCTACGCTTTGATCGTTACCTGGAAGACCAGTAGTAGTTTCCGGTGTGCATCTGGAGGCATTCTGTAATCTGTATACCTTCAAAGTGTTGATGAAAGACAGAAACTGCATCGGGATTGAATACAACAGTCACCATGCGCACTTACCTCCATGGGAGTAATGTCTAACACAGTCTACGCTTTGATCGTTCCCAGGAAGACCAGTAGTAGTTTCCGATGCAGATCTGGATTCAATCTGTAATCTGTGGACTATCAGAGTGTTCATGAAACACAGAAATTGCATCGGGATTGAATACAACAGTCACCATCCGCACTTTCCTCCATGGGAGTAATGTCTGAAACAGTCTACACTTTGATCGTTCCCTGGAAGACCAGTAGTAGTTTCCGATGCACAATTGGATGCATTCTGTAATCTGTGGACCTTAGAATTGTTGATGAAACACAGAAATTGCATCGGGATTGAATACAACAGTCACCATGCGCACTTTCCTCCATGGGAGTAATGTCTCTAACAGTCTAGGCTTGGACGTTCCCAGGAAGACCAGTGGTAGGTTCCGATGCACATCTCGAGGCATTCTGTAATCTGTGGAGTATCAGAGTGTTGATGAAACACAGAAACTGCATCGGGAATGAATACAACATTCACCATGCGCACTATCCTCCACGGTAGTAATGACTCAAACAGTCTAAGCTTTGATCGTTCCCTGGAAGACCAGTAGTAGTTTCTGATGCACATCTGGTGGCATTCTGTAATCTGTGGACTATCAGAGTGTTGATGAAACACGGAAATAGCATCGGGATTGAATACAACACTCACCATGCGCACTTTCCTCCATGAGAGTAATGTGTCAAACAGTCTACGTTTTGATCATTCCTTGGTAGATCAGTAGTAGTTTCCGATGGACATCTGGAGGCATTCTGTAATCTGTGGACTATCAGAGTGTTAATGAAACACATAAATTGCATCAGGATTGAATACAACAGTCACCATGCGCACTTTCCTCCATGTGAGGTATGTCTCGAACAGTCTACGCTTTGATCGTTCCCTGGAAGACCAGTAGTAGTTCCGATGCACATCCGGTGGCATTCTGTAATCTGCAGACTATCAGAGTGTTGATGAAACACAGAAATTTCATCGGGATTGAATACAACAATCACCATCCGCACTTTCCTCCACGGGAGTAATGTCTCAAACATTCTTCGCTTTGATCGTTCCCTGGAATACCAGTAGTAGTTTCCGATGCACATCTGGTGGCATTCTGTAATCTGTGGTCTGTCACAGTGTTGATGAAACTCAGAGATAGCATCGGGATTGAATACAACAGTCACCATGCGCACTTTCATCCATGGGAGTAATGTCTCAAACAGTCTACGCTTTGATCGTTCCCTGGAAGACCAGTAGTAGTTTCCAATGCACATCTGGAGGCACTCTAAAATCTGTGGACTAACTGAGTGTTGATGAAACCATGAAATTGCATCGGGATTGAATACAACAGTCAACATGCGCACTTTCCTCCATGGAAGTAATGACTAAAAAAAAACAGTCTGCGCTATGATCGTTCCCTGGAAGACCAGTAGTAGTTTCCGATGTGCATCTGTAGGCATTCTGTAATCTGTGGACTATCAGAGTGTTGATGAAAATCAGAAATTGAATCGGGATTGAATACAACAGTCACCATGCGCACTTTCCTCCATGGGTGTAATGTCTGAAGCAGTCTACGCTTTGATCGTTCCCTGGAAGACCAGTAGTAGTTTCCGATGCACAACTGGAGGCATTCTGTAATCTGTGGACCTTAGAAATGTTGATGAAACACAGACATTGCATCGGGAGTGTATACAGCAGTCACCATCCGCACTTTCCTCCATGGGTGTAATGGCTGAAACAGTCTACGCTTTGATCGTTCCAAAGAAGACCAGTAGTAGTCTCCGATGCACATCTGGATTCAATCTGTAAACTGTGGACTATCAGAGTGTTGATGAAAATCAGAAATTGCATCGGGATTGAATACAACAGTCACCATGCGCACTTTCCTCCATGGGAGTAATGTCTCAAACAGTCTACGCTTTGATCGTTCCCTGGAAGACCAGTAGTAGTTTCCTATGCACATCTGAAGGGATTCGGAAATCTGTGGACTAACTGAGTGTTGATGAAACACAGAAATTGCATCGGGATTGAATACAACAGTCAACATGCGCACTTTCCTCCACAGGAGTAATGTCTCAAACAGTCTACGTTTTGATCTTTCCCTGGAAGACCAGTAGTAGTTTCTGATGCACATCTGGAGGCATTCTGAAATCTGTGAACTAACTGAGTGTTGATGAAACACAGAAATAGCATCGGGATTGAATACAACAGTCTCCATGCGCACTTTCCTCCAATGGAGTAATGTCTCTAACAGTCTACGCTTGGACGTTCATAGGAAGAACAGTAGTAGTTTCCGATGCACATCTGAAGGCATTCTGTAATCTGTGGAGTATCAGAGTGTTGATGAAACACAGAACCTGCATCGGGATTGAATTCAACAGTCACCATGCGCACCTTCCTCCATGAGAGTAATGTCTCAAACAGTCTACGCTTTGATCGTTCCCTGGAAGACGAATAGTAGTTTCCGATGCCCAATGGTTTCATTCTGTAATCTGTGGACTATCAGACTGTTGATGAAACACAGAGATTGCATCGGGATTGAATACAGCAGTCACAATGCGCACTCTCCTCCACGGGAGTAATGTCTCAAACAGTCTACGCTTTGATCGTTCCCAGGAAGACCAGTAGTAGTTTCCGATGCACATCTGGAGGCATTCTGAAATCTGTGGACTAACTGAGTGTTGATCAAACACAGAAATTGCATCGGGATTGAATACAACAGTCACCATGCGCACTTTCCTCCATGGGAGTAATGTCTCTAACAGTCTATGATTGGACGTTCCCAGGAAGACCAGTAGTAGGTTCCGATGCACATCTGGAGGCATTCTGTAATCTGTGGAGTATCAGAGTGTTGATGAACCACAGAAACTGCATCGGGATTGAATAAAACAGTCGCAATGCGCACTTTCATCCATATGAAAAATGTCTCTAAGAGTCTACGCTTTGATCGTTCCCTGGATAACCAGTAGTAGTTTCTGATGCACATCTGGAGATATTCTGTAATCTGTGGACTATCAGAGTCTTGTTGAAACACAGAAATTGCATCGGGATTGAATACAACGGTCACCATGCGCACTCTCCTCCATGGGAGTTATGTCTCAAACAATCTACGCTTTGATCGTTCCCTGGAAGACCAGTAGTGGTTTCCAATGCACATCTGGAGGCACTCTAAAATCTATGGACTAACTGAGTGTTTATGAAACACAGATATTACATCAGGTTGAATACAACAGTCACCATGCGCACTTCTCTCCACGGGAGTAATGCCTCAAACAGTCTACGGTTTGATCGATCCCAGGAAGACCAGTAGTAGTTTCCGATGCAGATCTGTATTCAATCTGTAATCTGTGGACTATCAGAGTGTTGATGAAACACAGAAATTGAATGGGGATTGAATACAACAGTCACCAACCGAACTTTCCTCCACGGGAGTAATGTCTCAAACAGTCTACGCTTTGATCGTTCCCTGGAAGACCAGTAGTAGTTTCCGAAGCACATCTGGATTCAATCTGTAATGTGTGGACTATCAGAGTGTTGATGAAACACAGAAATTGCATCGGGATTGAATACAACAGTCACAATGCGCACTTTCCTCCACGGGAGTAAAGTCTCAAACAGTCTACTCTTTGATCGTTCCCTGGAAGACCAGTAGTAGTTTCCGATGCACATCTGGTAGCATTCTGTAATCTGTTGACTGTCAGAGTGTTGATGAAACACAGAAATTGCATCGGGATTGAATACAACAGTCACCATGCGCACTTTCCTCCACGGGAGTAGTGTCTCATACAGTCTACGGTTTGATCGTTCCCTGGAAGACCAGTAGTAGTTTCCGATGCACATCTGGTGGCATTCTGTAATCTGTGGACTATCAGAGTGTCGATGAAACACAGAGATTGCATCGGAATTGAATACAGCAGTCACCATGCGCACTCTCCTCCACGGGAGTAGTGTCTCATACAGTCTACGGTTTGATCGTTCCCTGGAAGACCAGTAGTAGTTTCCGATGCACATCTGGAGGCATTGTGAAATCTGTGGACTAACTGAGTGTTGATGAAACACAGAAATTTCTTCGGGATTGAGTACAACAGTCACCATGCGCACTTTCCTCCATGGGAGTAACCTCACAAAAAAAAAAAAAACAGTCTACGCTTTGTTCGTTCCCTGGAAGCCCAGTAGTAGTTTCAGATGCACATCTGGAGGCATTCTGTAATCTGTGGACTATCATAGTGTTGATGAAACACAGAAATTGCATCGGGATTGAATACAACAGTCACCATGCGCACTTTCCTCCACGGGAGGTATATCCCGAAGAGTCTACGCTTTGATCGTTCCCCGGAAGACCAGTAGTAGTTTCCGATGCACATCCGTTGGCATTCTGTAATCTGTGGACTATCAGAGTGTTGATGAAACACAGAAATTTCATTGGGATTGAATACAACAATCAATATCCACACTTTCCTCGATGGGAGTAATGTCTGAAGCAGTCTACGATTTGATCGATCCGTATAAGACCAGAAGTAGTTTCCGATGCACATTTGTTGGCATTCCGTAATCTGTGGACTATCAGAGTGTTGATGAAACACAGAAATTGCATCGGGTTTGAATACAACAGTCACCATGCGCACTTTCCTCCACGGGAGTAATGTCTCAAACAGTCTACGCTTTGATCGTTACCTGGAAGACCAGTAGTAGTTTCCGGTGTGCATCTGGAGGCATTCTGTAATCTGTATACCTTCAAAGTGTTGATGAAAGACAGAAACTGCATCGGGATTGAATACAACAGTCACCATGCGCACTTACCTCCATGGGAGTAATGTCTAACACAGTCTACGCTTTGATCGTTCCCAGGAAGACCAGTAGTAGTTTCCGATGCAGATCTGGATTCAATCTGTAATCTGTGGACTATCAGAGTGTTCATGAAACACAGAAATTGCATCGGGATTGAATACAACAGTCACCATCCGCACTTTCCTCCATGGGAGTAATGTCTGAAACAGTCTACACTTTGATCGTTCCCTGGAAGACCAGTAGTAGTTTCCGATGCACAATTGGATGCATTCTGTAATCTGTGGACCTTAGAATTGTTGATGAAACACAGAAATTGCATCGGGATTGAATACAACAGTCACCATGCGCACTTTCCTCCATGGGAGTAATGTCTCTAACAGTCTAGGCTTGGACGTTCCCAGGAAGACCAGTGGTAGGTTCCGATGCACATCTCGAGGCATTCTGTAATCTGTGGAGTATCAGAGTGTTGATGAAACACAGAAACTGCATCGGGAATGAATACAACATTCACCATGCGCACTATCCTCCACGGTAGTAATGACTCAAACAGTCTAAGCTTTGATCGTTCCCTGGAAGACCAGTAGTAGTTTCTGATGCACATCTGGTGGCATTCTGTAATCTGTGGACTATCAGAGTGTTGATGAAACACAGGAATTGCATCGGGATTGAATACAACAGTCACCACGCGCACTTTCCTCCATGGGAGTAATGTCTCAAACAGTCTACGCTTCGATCGTTACCTGGAAGACCAGTAGTAGTTTCCGAAGCACATCTGGAGGTATTCTGTAATCTGTGGACTATCAGAGTGTTGATGAAACACGGAAATAGCATCGGGATTGAATACAACACTCACCATGCGCACTTTCCTCCATGAGAGTAATGTGTCAAACAGTCTACGTTTTGATCATTCCTTGGTAGATCAGTAGTAGTTTCCGATGGACATCTGGAGGCATTCTGTAATCTGTGGACTATCAGAGTGTTAATGAAACACATAAATTGCATCAGGATTGAATACAACAGTCACCATGCGCACTTTCCTCCATGTGAGGTATGTCTCGAACAGTCTACGCTTTGATCGTTCCCTGGAAGACCAGTAGTAGTTCCGATGCACATCCGGTGGCATTCTGTAATCTGCAGACTATCAGAGTGTTGATGAAACACAGAAATTTCATCGGGATTGAATACAACAATCACCATCCGCACTTTCCTCCACGGGAGTAATGTCTCAAACATTCTTCGCTTTGATCGTTCCCTGGAATACCAGTAGTAGTTTCCGATGCACATCTGGTGGCATTCTGTAATCTGTGGTCTGTCACAGTGTTGATGAAACTCAGAGATAGCATCGGGATTGAATACAACAGTCACCATGCGCACTTTCATCCATGGGAGTAATGTCTCAAACAGTCTACGCTTTGATCGTTCCCTGGAAGACCAGTAGTAGTTTCCGATGCACATCTGGAGGCATTCTGTAATCTGTGGACTATCTGAGTGTTGATGAAACACAGATATATCATCGGGATTGAATACAACAGTCACCATGCGCACTTTCCTCCATGGGAGTAATGTGTCAAACAGTCTACGTTTTGATCATTCCCTGGTAGATCAGTAGTAGTTTCCGATGGACATCTGGAGGCATTCTGTAATCTGTGGACTATCAGAGTGTTGATGAAACACAGAAATTGCATCAGGATTGAATACAACAGACACCATGCGCACTTTCCTCCATGTGAGGTATGTCTCGAACAGTCTACGCTTTGATCGTTCCCTGGAAGACCAGTAGTAGTTTCCGATGCACATCCGGTGGCATTCTGTAATCTGCGGACTATCAGAGTGTTGATGAAACACAGAAATTTCATCAGGATTGAATACAACAATCACCATCCGCACTTACCTCGATGGAAGTAATGTCTGAAACAGTCTACGCTTTGATCGTTCCCTGGAAGACCAGTAGTAGTTTCCGATGTGAATCTGGAGCCATTCTGTAATCTGTGGACTATCAGAGTGTTGATGAAAATCAGAAATTGCATCGGGATTGAATACAACAGTCACCATGCGCACTTTCCTCCATGGGAGTAATGTCTGAAACAGTCTACGCTTTGATCGTTCCCTGGAAGACCAGTAGTAGTTTCCGATGCACAATTGGAGGCATTCTGTAATCTGTGGACCTTAGAAATGTTGATGAAACGCAGAAATTGCATCGGGAGTGTATACAACAGTCACCATTAGCTTTTTCCTCCATGGGTGTAATGTCTGAAACAGTCTACGCTTTGATCGTTCCAAAGAAGACCAGTAGTAGTTTCCGATGCACATCTGGAGGCATTCTGTAATCTGTGGACTATCAGAGTGTAGATGAATATCAGAAATTGCATCGGGATTGAATACAACAGTCACCATGCGCACTTTCCTCCATGGGAGTAATGTCTCCAACGGTCTACGCTTTGATCGTTCCATGGAAGACCAGTAGTAGTTTCAGATGCACGTCTGGTGTCATTCTTTAATCTGTGGACTATCAGAGTGTTGATGAAACACAGAAATTGCATCGGGATTGAATACAACAGTCACCATGCGCACTGTCCTCCACGGGAGTAATGTCTCAAACAGTCTACGCTTTGATTGTTCCCTGGAAGACCAGTAGTAGTTTCCGATGCACATCTGGTGGCACTCTGTAATCTGTGGACTATCAGAGTGTTGATGAAACACAGATAATGCATCGGGATTGAATACAACAGTCACCATGCGCACTTTCCTCCACGGGAGTAATGTCTCAAACATTCTTTGCTTCGATCGTTCCCTGGAAGACCAGTAGTAGTTTCCAAAGCACATCTGGTGGCATTCTGTAATCTGAACAATATCAGCGTGTAGATGAAACAAAGAAATTGCATCGGGATTGAATACAACAGGCACCATCCGCACTTTCCTAAACGATAGTAAAGTCTCAAACAGTCTACGATTTGATCGTTCCATGGAAGTCCAGTAGTAGTTTCTGATGCACATCTGGTGGCATACTGTAATCTGTGGACTATCAGAGTGTTGATGAAACACAGAAATTGCATCGGGATTGAATACAACAGTCACCATGCTGACTTCCCTCCATGGGAGTAATGTCTCAAACAGTTTACGCTTTGATCGTTCACTGGAAGACCAGTAGTAGTTTCCGATGCACAATTGGAGGCATTCTGTAATCTGTGGACTATCAGAGTGTTGATGAAACATAGATATTGCATCAGGTTGAATACAACAGTCACCATGCGCACTTCCCTCCACGGGAGTAATGTCTCAAACAGTCTACGCTTTGATCGTTCCCAGGATGACCAGTAGTAGTTTCCGATGCAGATCTGTATTCAATCTGTAATCTGTGGACTATCAGAGTGTTGATGAAACACAGAAATTGAATGGGGATTGAATACAACAGTCACCAACCGAACTTTCCTCCACGGGAGTAATGTCTCAAACAGTCTACGCTTTGATCGTTCCCAGGAAGACCAGTAGTAGTTTCCGATGCAGATCTGGATTCAATCTGTAATCTGTGGACTATCAGAGTGTTGATGAAATACAGAAATTGCATCAGGATTGAGTACAACAGTCACCATGCGCACTTTCCTAAATGGGAGTAATGTCTCTAACGGTCTACGCTTTGATCGTTCCATGGAAGACCAGTAGTAGTTTCAGATGCACGTCCGGTGGCATTCTGTAATCTGTGAACTATCAGAGTGTTGATGAAACACAGAAATTGAATCGGGATTGAATACAACAGTCACCATGCGCACTATCCTCCATGGGAGTAATGTGTAAAACAGTCTACGTTTCGATCATTCCCTGGTAGATCAGTAGTAGTTTTCGATGGACATCTGGAGACATTCTGTAATCTGTGGACTATCAGAGTCTTAATGAAACACAGAAATTGCATCAGGATTGAATACAACAGTCACCATGCGCACTTTCCTACATGTGAGGTATGTCTCGAACAGTCTAGGCTTTGATCGTTCCCTGGATGACCAGTAGTAGTTTCCGATGCACATCCGGTGGCATTCTGTAATCTGCGGACTATCAGAGTGTTGATGAAACACAGAAATTTCATCGGGATTGAATACAACAATCACCATCCGCACTTTCCTCCACGGGAGTAATGTCTCAAACAGTCTTCGCTTTGATCGTTCCCTGGAATACCAGTAGTAGTTTCCGATGCACATCTGGTGGCATTCTGTAAACTGTGGTCTGTCAGAGTTTTGATGAAACACAGAGATAGCATCGGGATTGAATACAACAGTCACCATGCGCACTTTCATCCATGGGAGTAATGTCTCAAACAGGCTACGCTTTGATCGTTCCCTGGAAGACCAGTAGTAGTTTCCGATGCACATCTGGAGGCTTTCTGTAAACTGTGGACTATCAGAGTGTTGAAGAAACACAGAAATATCATCGGGATTGAATACAACAGTCACCATGCGCACTTTCCTCCATGGGAGTAATGTGTCAAACAGTCTACGTTTTGATCATTCCCTGGTAGATCAGTAGTAGTTTCCGATGGACATCTGGAGGCATTCTGTAATCTGTGGACTATCAGAGTGTTGATGAAACACAGAAATTGCATCAGGATTAAATACAACAGTCACCATGCGCACTTTCCTCCATGTGAGGTATGTCTCAAACAGTCTACGCTTTGATCGTTCCCTGGAAGACCAGTAATAGTTTCCGATGCACATCCGGTGGCATTCTGTAATCTGCGGACTATCAGAGTGTTGATGAAACACAGAAATTTCATCAGGATTGAATACAACAATCACCATACGCACTTACCTCGATGTAAGTAATGTCTGAAACAGTCTACGATTTCATCGTTCCCTATAAGACCAGTAGTAGTTTCCGATGCACATGTGGTTGCATTCTGTAATCTGCGGACTATCACAGTGTTGATGAAAATCAGAAATTGCATCGGGATTAATATAACAGTCACCATGAGCACTTTCATCCACGGGAGTAATGTCTCAAACAGTCTACGCTTTGATCGTTCCCAGGAAGACCAGTAGTAGTTTCCGATGCAGATCTGGATTCAATCTGTAATCTGTGGACTATCAGAGTGTTGATGAAACACAGAAATTGAATCGGGATTGAATACAACAGTCACCATCCGTACTTTCCTCCATGGGAGTAACGTCTGAAACAGTCTACGCTTTGATCGTTCCAAGGAAGACCAGTAGTAGTTTCCGATGCACATCTGGAGGCAATCTTTAATCTGTGGACTATCAGAGTGTTGTTGAAAATCAGAAATTGCATCGGGATTGAATACAACAGGCACTATGCGCACTTTCCTCCATGGGAGTAATGTCTCTAACGGTCTACGCTTTGATCGTTCCATGGAAGACCAGTAGCAGTTTCAGATGCACATCTGGTGGCATTCTGTAATCTGTGGGCTATCAGAGTGTTGATGAAACACAGAAATTGCATCGGGATTGAATACAACAGTCACCATGCGCACTTTCCTCCACGGGAGTAATGTCTCAAACAGTCTACGCTTTGATCGTTCCCAGGAAGACCAGTAGTACATTCCGATGCACATCTGGTGGCATTCTGTAATCTGTGGACTATCAGAGTGTTGATGAAACACAGAAATTGCATCGGGATTGAATACAACAGTCATCATGCACACTTTTCTCCACGGGAGTAATGTCTCAAACAGTCTAGGCTTTGATCGTTCCCTGGAAGACCAGTAGTACCTCCCGAAGTACATCCTGTGGCATTCTGTAATTTGTGGACTATCAGAGTGTTGATGAAACACAGAAATTGCATCGGGATTGAATACAAGTCACCATTCGCACTTTCCTCCATGGGAGTAATGTCTCAAACAGTCTACGCTTTGATTGTTCCCTGGAATACCAGTAGTGGTTTCCGAGACACAAGTGGTGGCATTCTGTAATCTGTGGACTATCAGAGTGTTGATGAAACACCGAAATTGCATCGGAATTGAATACAACAGTCACAATCCGCACTTTCCTCCATGGGAGTAATGTCTCAAACAGTCTACGCTTTGATCGTTCCCTGGAAGACCAGTAGTGGTTTCCGATGCACAACTGGTGGCATTCTGTAATCTGAGGACTAACAGAGTGTTGATGAAACACAGAAATTGCATTGGGATTGAATACAACATTCACCATGAGCACTTTCCTCCATTGCAGGTATGTCTCGAAAAGTCTACGCTTTGATCTTTCCCTGGAAGACCAGTAGTAGTTTCCGATGCACAGTTGGAGGCATTCTGTAATCTGTGGACTATCAGAGTGTTGATGAAACATAGATATTGCATCAGGTTGAATACAACAGTCACCATGCGCACTTCCCTTCACGGGAGTAATGTCTCAAACAGTCAACGCTTTGATCGTTCCCAGGAAGACCAGTAGTAGTTTCCGATGCAGATCTGGATTCAATCTGTAATCTGTGGACTATCAGAGTGTTGATGAAATACAGAAATTGCATCGGGATTGAGTACAACAGTCACCATGCGCACTTTCCTTAATGGGAGTAATGTCTCTAACGGTCTACGCTTTGATCGTTCCATGGAAGACCAGTAGTAGTTTCAGATGCACGTCTGGTGGCATTTTGTAATCTGTGAACTATCAGAGTGTTGATGAAACACAGAAATTGAATCGGGATTGAATACAACAGTCACCATGCGCACTATCCTCCACGGTAGTATTGACTCAAACAGTCTACGCTTTGATCGTTCCCTGGAAGACCAGTAGTAGTTTCCGATGCACATCCGGTGGCATTCTGTAATCTGTGGACTATCAGAGTGTTGATGAAACACAGAAATTACATCGGGATTGAATACAACAGTCACCACGCGCACTTTCCTCCATGGGAGTAATGTCTCAAACAGTCTACGCTTCGATCGTTCCCTGGAAGACCAGTAGTAGTTTCCGAAGCACATCTGGTGGCATTCTGTAATCTGAACAATATCAGCGTGTAGATGAAACAAAGAAATTGCATCGGGATTGAATACAACAGTCACCATGCGCACTTTCCTAAACGATAGTAATATCTCAAACAGTCAACGATTTGATCGTAACCTAAAAGACCAGTAGTAGTTTCCGATGCACATCTGGTGGCATTCTGTATCTGTGGACTATCAGAGTGCTGATGAAACACAGAAATTGCACCAAGGTTGAATACAACAGTCACCATGCGGACTTTCCTCCATGGGAGTAATGTCTCAAACAGTCTACGCTTTGATCGTTCCCTGGAAGACCAGTAGTATTTTCCGATGCACATCTGGAGGCATTCTGTAATCTGTGGACTATCAGAGAGCTGATGAAACACAGAAATTTCATCGGGATTGAATACAACAATCACCATCCGCACTTTCCTCCACGGGAGTAATGTCTCAAACAGTCTTCGCTTTGATCGTTCCCTGGAATACAAGTAGTAGTTTCCGATGCACATCAGGTGGCATTCTGTAAACTGTGGTCTGTCAGAGTTTTGATGAAACACAGAGATAGCATCGGGATTGAATACAACAGTCACCATGCGCACTTTCATCCATGGGAGTAATGTCTCAAACAGTCTACGCTTTGATCGTTCCCTGGAAGACCAGTAGTAGATTCCGATGCACATCTGGAGGCATTCTGTAGACTTTGGACTATCAGAGTGTTGATGAAACACAGAAATTGCATCGGGATTGAATACAAGTCACCATCCGCACTTTCCTCCATGGGAGTAATGTCTCAAACAGTCTACGCTTTGATTGTTCCCTGGAATACCAGTAGTGGTTTCCGAGACACAACTGGTGGCATTCTGTAATCTGTGGACTATCAGAGTGTTGATGAAACACCGAAATTGCATCGGAATTGAATACAACATTCACAATCCGCACTTTCCTCCATGGGAGTAATGTCTCAAACAGTCTACGCTTTGATCGTTCCCTGGAAGACCAGTAGTGGTTTCCGATGCACAACTGGTGGCATTCTGTAATCTGTGGATTATCAGAGTGTTGATGAAACACAGATATTTCATCGAGATTGAATACAACAATCACCATGCGCACTTTCCTCGACGGGAGTAATGTCTGAAACAGTCTACGATTTGATCCTTCCCTGGAAGACCAGTAGTAGTTTCCGATGCACAATTGGAGGCATTCTGTAATCTGTGGACTATCAGAGTGTTGATGAAACATAGATATTGCATCAGGTTGAATACAACAGTCACCATGCGCACTTCCCTCCACGGGAATAATGTCTCAAACAGTCTACGATTTGATCGTTCCCAGGAAGACCAGTAGTAGTTTCCGATGCAGATCTGGATTCAATCTGTAATCTGTGGACTATCAGAGTGTTGATGAAATACAGAAATTGCATCGGGATTGAGTACAACAGTCACCATGCGTACTTTCCTAAATGGGAGTAATGTCTCTAACGGTCTACGCTTTGATCGTTCCATGGAAGACCAGTAGTAGTTTCAGATGCACGTCTGGTGGCATTCTGTAATCTGTGAACTATCAGAGTGTTGATGAAACACAGAAATTGAATCGGGATTGAATACAACAGTCACCATGCACACTATCCTCCACGGTAGTAATGACTCAAACAGTCTACGCTTTGATCGTTCCCTGGAAGACCAGTAGTAGTTTCCGATGCACATCCGGTGGCATTCTGTAATCTGTGGACTATCAGAGTGTTGATGAAACACAGAAATTGCATCGGGATTGAATACAACCGTCACCACGCGCACTTTCCTCCATGGGAGTAATGTCTCAAACAGTCTACGCTTCGATCGTTCCCTGGAAGACCAGTAGTAGTTTCCGAAGCACATCTGGTGGCATTCTGTAATCTGAACAATATCAGCGTGTAGAAGAAACAATGAAATTGCATCGGGATTGAATACAACAGTCACCATGCGCACTTTCCTAAACGATAGTAATATCTCAAACAGTCTACGATTTGATCGTTCCCTGGAAGACCAGTAGTATTTTCCGATGCACATCTGGAGGCATTCTGTAATCTGTGGACTATCAGAGTGTTGATGAAACACAGAAATAGCATCGGGATTGAATACAACACTCACCATGCGCACTTTCCTCCATGGGAGTAATGTGTAAAACAGTCTACGGTTTGATCATTCCCTGGTAGATCAGTAGTAGTTTTCGATGGACATCTGGAGGCATTCTGTAATCTGTGGACTATCAGAGTCTTAATGAAACACAGAAATTGCATCAGGATTGAATACAACAGTCACCATTCGCTCTTTCCTCCATGTGAGATATGTCTCAAACAGTCTAGGCTTTGATCGTTCCCTGGAAGACCAGTAGTAGTTTCCGATGCACATCCGGTGGCATTCTGTAATCTGCGGACTATCAGAGTGTTGATGAAACACAGAAATTTCATCGGGATTGAATACAACAATCACCATCCGCACTTTCCTCCACGGGAGTAATGTCTCAAACAGTCTTCGCTTTGATCGTTCCCTGGAATACAAGTAGTAGTTTCCGATGCACATCTGGTGGCATTCTGTAAACTGTGGTCTGTCAGAGTTTTGATGAAACACAGAGATAGCATCGTATTGAATACAACAGTCACCATGCGCACTTTCATCCATGGGAGTAATGTCTCAAACAGTCTACGCTTTGATCGTTCCCTGGAAGACCAGTAGTAGTTTCCGATGCACATCTGGAGGCATTCTGTAAACTGTGGACTATCAGAGTGTTGATGAAACACAGAAATATCATCGGGATTGAATACAACAGTCACCATGCGCACTTTCCTCCATGTGAGTAATGTGTCAAACAGACTACGTTTTGATCATTCCCTGGTAGATCAGTAGTAGTTTCCGATGGACATCTGGAGGCATTCTCTAATCTGTGGACTATCAGAGTGTTGATGAAAAACAGAAATTGCATCAGGATTGAATACAACAGTCACCATGCGCACTTTCCTCCATGTGAGGTACGTCTCGAACAGTCTACGATTTGATCGTTCCTGGAAGACCAGTAGTAGTTTCCGATGCACATCCGGTGGCATTCTGTAATCTGCGGACTATCAGAGTGTTGATGAAACACAGAAATTTCATCAGGATTGAATACAACAATCACCATAAGCACTTACGTCGATGTAAGTATTGTCTGAAACAGTCTACGATTTGATCGTTCCCTATAAGACCAGTAGTAGTTTCCGATGCACATGTGGTTGCATTCTGTAATCTGTGGACTATCAGAGTGTTGATGAAAATCAGAAATTGCATCGGGATTAATACAACAGT
This sequence comes from Schistocerca gregaria, assembly GCF_023897955.1. NCBI lineage: Eukaryota > Metazoa > Arthropoda > Insecta > Orthoptera > Acrididae > Schistocerca > Schistocerca gregaria. The sequence goes on along the minus strand of NC_064929.1, from coordinate 14,562,192 downwards.
CACCATGAGCACTTTCATCCACAGGAGTAATGTCTCAAACAGTCTACGCTTTGATCCTTCCCAGGAAGACCAGTAGTAGTTTCCGATGCAGATCTGGATTCAATCTGTAATCTGTGGACTATCAGAGTGTTGATGAAACACAGAAATTGAATCGGGATTGAATACAACAGTCACCATCCGTACTTTCCTCCATGGGAGTAACGTCTGAAACAGTCTACGCTTTGATCGTTCCAAGGAAGACCTGTAGTAGTTTCCGATGCACATCTGGAGGCAATCTTTAATCAGTGGACTATCAGAGTGTTGTTGAAAATCAGAAATTGCATCGGGATTGAATACAACAGGCACCATGCGCACTTTCCTCCATGGGAGTAATGTCTCTAACGGTCTACGCTTTGATCGTTCCATGGAAGACCAGTACTAGTTTCAGATGCACATCTGGTGGCATTCTGTAATCTGTGGGCTATCAGAGTGTTGATGAAACACAGAAATTGCATCAGGATTGAATACAACAGTCACCATGCGCACTTTCCCTCACGGGAGTAATGTCTCAAACAGTCTACGCTTTGATCGTTCCCAGGAAGACCAGTAGTACTTTCCGATGCACATCTGGTGGCATTCTGTAATCTGTGGACTATCAGAGTGTTGATGAAACACAGAAATTGCATCGGGATTGAATACAACAGTCATCATGCACACTTTTCTCCACGGGAGTAATGTCTCAAACAGTCTAGGCTTTGATCGTTCCCTGGAAGACCAGTAGTAGCTCCCGAAGTACATCTGGTGGCATTCTGTAATTTGTGGACTATCAGAGTGTTGATGAAACACAGAAATTGCATCGGGATTGAATACAAGTCACCATCCGCACTTTCCTCCATTTGAGTAATGTCTCAAACAGTCTACGCTTTGATTGTTCCCTGGAATACCAGTAGTGGTTTCCGAGACACAACTGGTGGCATTCTGTAATCTGTGGACTATCAGAGTGTTGATGAAACACAGAAATTGCATCGGGATTGAATACAACAGTCACCATGCGCACTTTTCTCCACGGGAGTAATTTCTCAAACAGTCTACGCTTTGATCGTTCCTTGGAATACCAGTAGTATTTTCCGATGCACATCTGGAGGCATTCTGTAATCTGTGGACTCTCAGAGTGTTGATGAAACACAGAAATAGCATCGCGATTGAATACAACAGTCACCCTGCGCACATTCCTCCATGTGAGTAATGTCTCAAACAGTCTACGTTTTGATCGTTCCCTGGAAGATCAGTAGTAGTTTCCGATGCACATCTGGTGGCATTCTGCAATCTGTGGACTAACAGAGTGTTGATGAAACACAGAAATTGCATCGGGATTGAATACAACAGTCACCATCCGCACTTTCCTCCATGGGAGTAATGTCTTACTCAAACAGTCAACGTTTGATCGTTCCTTGGAAGACCAGTAGTAGTTTCCGATTCACAGCTGGAGGCATTCTGTAATCTGTGGCCCTTCAAAGTGTTGATGAAACAGAGAAATTGCATCGGGTTTGAATACAACAGTCACCATGCGCACTTTCCTCCATGGGAGTAATGTCTCAAACAGTCTACGCATTGATCGTTCCCTGGAAGACCAGTAGTAGTTTCCGATACACATCTGGAGGCATTCTGTGATCTGTGGACCTTCAAAGTGTTGATGAAACACAGAAACTGCATCGGGAGTGAATACAACAATCACAATCCGCACATTCCTCCATGAGAGTAATGTCTGAAACAGTCTACGCTTTGATCGTTCAATCGAAGACCAGTAGTAGTTTCCGATGCACATCTGGAGACATTCTGTAATCTGTGGACCATCAGAGTGTTGATGAAACACAGAAATTGCATCGGAATTGAACACAACAGTCACCATCCTCACTTTCCTCCATGGCGGTAATGTCAGAAACAGTCCACGCTTTGATCGTTCCCTAGAAGACCAGTGCTAGTTTCCGATGCACATCTGGTGGCATTCTCTAATCTGTGGTCTATCACAGAGTTGATGAAACACAGAAATTGCATCGGGATTGAATACAACAGTCACCATGCCCACTTTCCGCAACGGAAGTAATGTCACAAACAGCCTGGGTTTTGATCGTTAACTGGAAGACCAGTAGTAGTTCCCGATGTACATCTGGTGGCATTCTGTAATTTGTGGACTATCAGAGTGTTGATGAAACACAGAAATTGCATCGGGATTGAATACAACAGTCACAATCCGCACTTTCCTCCATGGGAGTAATGTCTCAAACAGTCTACGCTTTGATCGTTCGTTGGAAGACCAGTAGTGGTTTCCGATGCACAACTGGTGGCATTCAGTAATCTGTGGATTATCAGAGTGTTGATGAAACACAGGAAATGCTTCGGGATTGAATACAACAGTCACCATGCGCACTTTCCTCCATGGGAGTAATGTCTCAAACAGTCTACGCTTTGATCGTTCCCTGGAATACCAGTAGTAGTTTCTGATGCACATCTGGTGGTATTCTGTAATCTGTGGACTATCAGAGTGTTGATGAAAGACTGAAATAGCATCGGGATTGAATACAACAGTCATTTTCCTCCATGGGAGTAATGTCTAAAACAGTCTACGATTTGATCGTTCCCTGGAAGACCAGTAGTAGATTCCGATGCACATCTGGAGACAATCTGTAATCTGTGGACTATCAGAGTGTTGATGAAACACATCAATTGCATCGAGATTGAATACAACAGTCTCCATCCGCACTATCCTCCATGGGTGTAAAGTCTGAAACAGTCTTCGCTTTGATCGTTCCCTCGAAGACCAATAGTAGTTTCCGATGCACATCTGGTGGCATTCTGTAATCTGTGGACTATCAGAGTGTTGATGAAACACAGATATTGCATCGGGATTGAATACAACAGTCACCATGCACACTTTCCTCCATGGGAGTAATGTCTCAAACAGTCTAGGCTTTGATCGTTCCCTGGAAGACCAGTAGTAGTTCCCGATGTACATCTGGTAGCATTCTGTAATTTGTGGACTATCAGAGTGTTGATGAAACACAGAAATTGCATCGGAATTCAATACGAGTCACCATCTGCACTTTCCTCCATGGGAGTAATGTATCAGACAGTCTACGCTTTGATCGTTCCCTGGAAGACAAGTAGTAGTTTCCGATGCACATCTGGAGGCATTCTGTAATCCGTGGACTATCAGAGTGTTGATGAAACACAGAAATTGTATCGGGATTGAATACAACAGTCACCATCCGCCCTTTCCTCCATGGCGGTAAAGTCTGAAACAGTCCACGCTTTAATCGTTCCCTAGAAGACCTGTACTAGTTTCCAATGCACATCTGGTGGCATTCTGTAATCTGTGGACTATCAGAGTGTTGATGAAACACAGATATAGTATCGGGATTGAATACAACAGTTACTATGCACACTTACCTCCATGGGAGTAATGTCTCAAACAGTCTACGTTTTTATCGTTCCCTGGAAGACAAGTAGTAGTTTCCGATGCACATCTGGTGGCATTCTGTAATCTGTGGGCTATCAGAGTGTTGATGAAACACAGAAATTGCATCGGGATTGAATACAACAGACACCATGCCCACTTTCCTCAACGGAAGTTATGTCACAAACAGTCTAGGTTTTGATCGTTAACTGGAAGACCAGTTGTAGTTCCCGATGTACATCTGGTGGCATTCTGTAATATGTGGACTATCAGAGTGTTGATGAAACACAGAAATTGCATCGGGATTGAATACAACAGTCACCATTCGCACATTCCTCCATGGGAGTAATGTCTCAAAGAGTCTACGCTCTGATCGTTCCCTGGAAGACCAGTAGTAGTTTCCGATGCACATCTGGAGGCATTCTGTAATCTGTGGACTATCATAGTGTTGATGAAACACAGAAATTGCATCGGGATTGAATACAACAGTCACCATGCGCACTTTCCTCCACGGGAGGTATATCTCAAAGAGTCTACGCTTTGATCGTTCTCGGGAAGACCAGTAGTAGTTTCCGATGCACATCCGGTGGCATTCTGTTATCTGTGGACTTTCAGAGTGTTGATGAAACACAGAAATTGCATCGGGATTGAATTCAACAGTCACCATCCGCACTTTCCTCCATAGCGGTAATGTCTGGAACAGTCCACGCTTTGATCGTTCCCTAGAAGACCTGTACTAGTTTCCGATGCATATCTGGTGGCATTCTCTAATCTGTGGTCTATCAGAGTGTTGATGAAACACAGAAATTGCATCGGGATTGAATACAACAGTCACCATGCCCACTTTCCTCAACGGAAGTAATGTCACAAACAGTCTAGGTTTTGATCGTTAACTGGAAGACCAGTAGTAGTTCCCCATGTACATCTGGTGGCAATCTGTAATTTGTGGACTATCAGAGTGTTGATGAAACACAGAAATTGCATCGGGATAGAATACATCAGTCACCATCCACACTTTCCTCCAAGGGAGTAATGTCTCAAACAGTCTACGCTTTGATCGTTCCCTGGAAGACCAGTAGTGGTTTCCGATGCACAACTGGTGGCATTGTGTAATCTGTGGACTATCAGAGTGTTGATGAAACACAGAAAATGCATCGGGATTGAATAAACAGTCACCATGCGCACTTTCCTCCATGGGAGTAATGTCTCAAACAGTCTTCGCTTTGATCGCGCCCTGGAATACCAGTAGTAGTTTCCGATAGAATCTGGTGGCATTCTGTAATCTCTGGTCTGTCAGAGTGTTGATGAAACACAGAGATAGCATCGGGATTGAATACAAAAGTCACCATGCGCACTTTCATCCATTGGAGTAATGTCTCAAACAGTCTACGCTTTTATCGTTCCCTGGAAGACCAGTAGTAGTTTCCGATGCACATCTGGTTTCATTGTGTAATCTGTGGACTATCAGAGTGTTGATGAAACACAGAAAATGCATCTTGATTGAATACAACAGCCACCATCCGCACTTTCCTCCATGGGAGTACCGTCTGAAACAGTCCACGCTTTGATCGTCCCTGGAAGACCAGTAGTAGTTTCCGATGCACATGCGGTGGCATTCTGTAATCTGTGGACTATCAGAGTGTTGATGAAACACAGAAATAGTATCGGGATTGCATACAACAGTCACCATGCGCACTTTCCTCCGTGGGAGTAATGTCTCAAACAGTCTACGTTTTTATCGTTCCCTGGAAGACAAGTAGTACTTTCCGATGCACATCTGGTGGCATTCTGTAATCTGTGGGCTATCAGAGTGTTGATGAAACACAGAAATTGCATCGCGAATGAATACAACAGTCACCATGCGCACTTTCCTCCATGGGAGTAATGTCTCTAACAGTCTAAGTTTGGACGTTCCCAGGAAGACCAGTAGTAGGTTCCGATGCACATCTGGAGGCATTCTGTAATCTGCGGAGTTACAGAGTGTTGATGAAGCACAGAAACTGCATCGGGATTGAATACAACAGTCACCATGCGCACCTTCCTCCATAGGAGTAATGTCTCAAAGAGTTTACGGTTTGATCGTTCCCTGGAAGACCAGTAGTAGTTTCCGATGCACATCTGCAGGCATTCTGTAATCTGTGGATTATCAGGGTGTTAATGAAACACAGAAATTGGATCGGGATTGAATAGAACAGTCACCATCCACACCTTCCTCCATGGGAGTAATGTCTGAAACAGTCTACGCTTTGATCGTTCCCTGGAAGACCAGTAGTAGTTTCCGATGCACATCTGGAGGCATTTTGTAATCTGTGGACTATCAGAGTGTTGATGAAACACAGAAATTGCATCGGAATTAAATACAACAGTCACCATCCTCACTTTCCTCCATGGCGGTAATGTCTGAAACAGTCCACGTTTTGATCGTTCCCTAGAAGACCAGTACTAGTTTCCGATGCACATCTGGTGGCATTTTCTATTCTGTGGTCTATCAGAGTGTTGATGAAACACAAAAATTGCATCGGGATTGAATACAACAGCCACCATGCCCACTTTCCTCAACGGAAGTAATGTCACAAACAGTCTAGGTTTTGATCGTTAACTGGAAGACCAGTAGTAGTTCCCGATGTACATCTGGTGGCATTCTGTAATTTGTGGACTATCAGAGTGTTGACGAAACACAGAAATTGCATCGGGATTGAATACAACAGTCACCATCTGCACTTTCCTCCATGGGAGTAATGTCTCAAACAGTCTACGCTTTGATCGTTCCCTGGAAGACCAGTAGTGGATTCCGATGCACAACTGGTGGAATTCTGTAATCTGTGGATTATCAGAGTATTGATGAAACACAGGAAATGCATCGGGATTGAATACAACTGTCACCATGCGCACTTTCCTCCACGGGAGTAATGTCTCAAAGAGTCTTCGCTTTGATCGTTCCCAGGAATACCAGTAGTAGTTTCCGATGCACATCTGGTGGCATTCTGTAATCTGTGGTCTGTCAGAGTGTTGATGAAATACAGAGATAGCATCGGGAATGAATTCAACAGTCACCATGCGCACTTTTCTCCATGGGAGTAACGTCTGAAACAGTCTACGCTTTGATCGTCCCTGGAAGACCAGTAGTAGTTTCCGATGCACATGCGGTGGCATTCTGTAATCTGTGGACTATCAGAGTGTTGATGAAACACAGAAATTGCATCGGGATAGAATACAACAGTCACAATCCCCACTTTCCTCCATGGGAGTAATGTCTCAAACAGTCTACGCTTTGATCGTTCCCTGGAATACCAGTAGTAGTTTCCGATGCACATCTGGTGGTATTCTGTAATCTGTGGACTATCAGAGTGTTGATGAAAGACTGAAATAGCTTCGGGATTGAATACAACAGTCATTTTCCTCCAAGGGAGTAATGTCTAAAACAGTCTACGATTTGATCGTTCCCTGGAAGACCAGTAGTAGTTTCCGATGCACAACTGGAGACAATCTGTAATCTGTGGACTATCAGAGTGTTGATGAAACACAGAAATTGCATCGTGATTGAATACAACAGTCTCCATGCACACTTTCCTCCATGGGAGTAATGTCTCAAACAGTCTAGGCTTTGATCGTTCCCTGGAAGACCAGTAGTAGTTCCCGATGTACATCTGGTGGCATTCTGTAATTTGTGGACTATCATAGTGTTGAAGAAACACAGAAATAGCATCGGGATTGAATACATGTCACCATCCGCACTTTCCTCCATGGGAGTAATGTATCAGACAGTCTACGCTTTGATCGTTCCCTGGAAGACCAGTAGTAGTTTCCGATGTACATCTGCAGGCATTCTGTAATCTGTGGATTATCAGGGTGTTGATGAAACACAGAAATTGCATCGGGATTGAGTACAACAGTCACCATGCGCACTTTTCTCCATGGTAGTTATCTCTCAAAAAAAAAAAAAAAAACAGTCTACGCTTTGATCGTTCCCAGGAAGACCAGTAGTAGTTTCCGATGCACATCTGGAGGCATTCTGTAATCTGTGGACTATCATAGTGTTGATGAAACACAGAAATTGCATCGGGATTGAATACCACAGTCACCATGCGCACTTTCCTCCACGGGATCTATATCTCGAAGAGTCTACGATTTGATCGTTCCCCGGAAGACCAGTAGTAGTTTCCGATGCACATCCGGTGGCATTCTATAATCTGTGGACTATCAGAGTGTTGATGAAACACAGAACTTGCTTCGGGATTGAATACAACAGTCACCATCCGCACTTTCCTCCATGGCGGTAATGTCTGAAACAGTCCACGATTTGATCGTTCCCTAGAAGACCAGTACTAGTTTCCGATGCACATCTGGTGGCATTCTTTAATCTGTGGTCTATCAGAGTGTTGATGAAACACAGAAATTGCATCGGGATTGAATACAACAGTCACCATGCGCACTTTCCTCCATGGGAGTAATGTCTCTAACAGTCTACGCTTGGACGTTCCCAGGAAGACCAGTAGTAGGTTCCGATGCACATCTGGAGGCATTCTGTAATCTGTGGAGTATCAGAGTGTTGATGAAGCACAGAAACTGCATCGAGATTGAATACAACATTCACCATGCGCACCTTCCTCCATGGGGGTAATGTCTCCAAGAGTTTACGGATTGATCGTTCCCTGGAAGACCAGTAGTAGTTTCCGATGCACATCTGCAGGCATTCTGTAATCTGTGGATTATCAGGGTGTAGATGAAACACAGAAATTGCATCGGGATTGAATACAACAGTCACCATCCGCACCTTCCTCCATGGGAGTAATGTCTGAAACAGTCTACGCTTTGATCGTTTCCTGGAACACCAGTAGTAGTTTCTGATGCTCATCTCGTGGCATTCTGTAATCTGTGGACTATCAGAGTGTTGACGAAACACAGAATTAGCATCGGGATTGAATACAACAGTCACCATGCGCACTTTCCTCCATGGGAGTAATGTCTCTAACAGTCTAGGCTTGGACGTTCCCAGGAAGACCAGTGGTAGGTTCCGATGCACATCTCCAGGCATTCTGTAATCTGTGGAGTATCAGAGTGATGATGAAACACAGAAACTGCATCGGGAATGAATACAACATTCACCATGCGCACTATCCTCCACGGTAGTAATGACTCAAACAGTCTAAGCTTTGATCGTTCCCTGGAAGACCAGTAGTAGTTTCTGATGCACATCTGGTGGCATTCTGTAATCTGTGGACTATCAGAGTGTTGATGAAACACAGGAATTGCATCGGGATTGAATACAACAGTCACCACGCGCACTTTCCTCCATGGGAGTAATGTGTCAAACAGTCTACGTTTTGATCATTCCTTGGTAGATCAGTAGTAGTTTCCGATGGACATCTGGAGGCATTCTGTAATCTGTGGACTATCAAAGTGTTAATGAAACACATAAATTGCATCAGGATTGAATACAACAGTCACCATGCGCACTTTCCTCCATGTGAGGTATGTTTCGAACAGTCTACGCTTTGATCGTTCCCTGGAAGACCAGTAGTAGTTTCCGATGCACATCCGGTGGCATTCTGTAATCTGCAGACTATCAGAGTGTTGATGAAACACAGAAATTTCATCGGGATTGAATACAACAATCACCATCCGCACTTTCCTCCACGGGAGTAATGTCTCAAACATTCTTCGCTTTGATCGTTCCCTGGAATACCAGTAGTAGTTTCCGATGCACATCTGGTGGCATTCTGTAATCTGTGGTCTGTCACAGTGTTGATGAAACTCAGAGATAGCATCGGGATTGAATACAACAGTCACCATGCGCACTTTCATCCATGGGAGTAATGTCTCAAACAGTCTACGCTTTGATCGTTCCCTGGAAGACCAGTAGTAGTTTCCGATGCACATCTGGAGGCATTCTGTAACCTGTGGACTATCTGAGTGTTGATGAAACACAGATATATCATCGGGATTGAATACAACAGTCACCATGCGCACTTTCCTCCATGGGAGTAATGTGTCAAACAGTCTACGTTTCGATCATTCCCTGGTAGATCAGTAGTAGTTTCCGATGGACATCTGGAGGCATTCTGTAATCTGTGGACTATCAGAGTGTTGATGAAACACTGAAATTGCATCAGGATTGAATACAACAGTCACCATGCGCACTTTCCTCCATGTGAGGTATGTCTCGAACAGTCTACGCTTTGATCGTTCCCTGGAAGACCAGTAGTAGTTTCCGATGCACATCCGGTGGCATTCTGTAATCTGCGGACTATCAGAGTGTTGATGAAACACAGAAATTTCATCAGGATTGAATACAACAATCACCATCCGCACTTACCTCGATGGAAGTAATGTCTGGAACAGTCTACGCTTTGATCGTTCCCTGGAAGACCAGTAGTAGTTTCCGATGTGAATCTGGAGCCATTCTGTAATCTGTGGACTATCAGAGTGTTGATGAAAATCAGAAATTGCATCGGGATTGAATACAACAGTCACCATGCGCACTTTCCTCCATGGGTGTAATGTCTGAAACAGTCTACGCTTTGATCGTTCCCTGGAAGACCAGTAGTAGTTTCCGATGCACAATTGGAGGCATTCTGTAATCTGTGGACCTTAGAAATGTTGATGAAACGCAGAAATTGCATCGGGAGTGTATACAACAGTCACCATTAGCACTTTCCTCCATGGGTGTAATGTCTGAAACAGTCTACGCTTTGATCGTTCCAAAGAAGACCAGTAGTAGTTTCCGATGCACATCTGGAGGCATTCTGTAATCTGTGGACTATCAGAGTGTAGATGAATATCAGAAATTGCATCTGGATTGAATACAACAGTCACCATGCGCACTTTCCTCCATGGGAGTAATGTCTCCAACGGTCTACGCTTTGATCGTTCCATGGAAGACCAGTAGTAGTTTCAGATGCACGTCTGGTGTCATTCTTTAATCTGTGGACTATCAGGGTGTTGATGAAACACAGAAATTGCATCGGGATTGAATACAACAGTCACCATGCGCACTGTCCTCCACGGGAGTAATGTCTCAAACAGTCTACGCTTTGATTGTTCCCTGGAAGACCAGTAGTAGTTTCCGATGCACATCTGGTGGCACTCTGTAATCTGTGGACTATCAGAGTGTTGATGAAACACAGATATTGCATCGGGATTGAATACAACAGTCACCATGCGCACTTTCCTCCACGGGTGTAATGTCTCAAACATTCTTTGCTTCGATCGTTCCCTGGAAGACCAGTAGTAGTTTCCAAAGCACATCTGGTGGCATTCTGTAATCTGAACAATATCAGCGTGTAAATGAAACAAAGAAATTGCATCGGGATTGAATACAACAGGCACCATCCGCACTTTCCTAAACGATAGTAAAGTCTCAAACAGTCTACGATTTGATCGTTCCATGGAAGTCCAGTAGTAGTTTCTGATGCACATCTGGTGGCATACTGTAATCTGTGGACTATCAGAGTGTTGATGAAACACAGAAATTGCATCGGGATTGAATACAACAGTCACCATGCTGACTTCCCTCCATGGGAGTAATGTCTCAAACAGTTTACGCTTTGATCGTTCACTGGAAGACCAGTAGTAGTTTCCGATGCACAATTGGAGGCATTCTGTAATCTGTGGACTATCAGAGTGTTGATGAAACATAGATATTGCATCAGGTTGAATACAACAGTCACCATGCGCACTTCACTCCACGGGAGTAATGTCTCAAACAGTCTACGCTTTGATCGTTCCCAGGATGACCAGTAGTAGTTTCCGATGCAGATCTGTATTCAATCTGTAATCTGTGGACTATCAGAGTGTTGATGAAACACAGAAATTGAATGGGGATTGAATACAACAGTCACCATGCGCACTTTCCTCCATGTGAGGTATGTCTCGAACAGTCTACGCTTTGATCGTTCCCTGGAAGACCATTAATAGTTTCCGACGCACATCCGGTGGCATTCTGTAATCTGCGGACTATCAGAGTGTTGATGAAACACAGAAATTTCATCAGGATTGAATACAACAATCACCATACGCACTTACCTCGATGTAAGTAATGTCTGAAACAGTCTACGATTTGATCGTTCCCTATAAGACCAGTAGTAGTTTCCGATGCACATGTGGTTGCATTCTGTAATCTGCGGACTATCACAGTGTTGATGAAAATCAGAAATTGCATCGGGATTAATATAACAGTCACCATGAGCACTTTCATCCACGGGAGTAATGTCTCAAACAGTCTACGCTTTGATCGTTCCCAGAAGACCAGTAGTAGTTTCCGATGCAGATCTGGATTCAATCTGTAATCTGTGGACTATCAGAGTGTTGATGAAACACAGAAATTGAATCGGGATTGAATACAACAGTCACCATCCGTACTTTCCTCCATGGGAGTAACGTCTGAAACAGTCTACGCTTTGATCGTTCCAAGGAAGACCAGTAGTAGTTTCCGATGCACATCTGGAGGCAATCTTTAATCTGTGGACTATCAGAGTGTTGTTGAAAATCAGAAATTGCATCGGGATTGAATACAACAGGCACTATGCGCACTTTCCTCCATGGGAGTAATGTCTCTAACGGTCTACGCTTTGATCGTTCCATGGAAGACCAGTAGCAGTTTCAGATGCACATCTGGTGGCATTCTGTAATCTGTGGGCTATCAGAGTGTTGATGAAACACAGAAATTGCATCGGGATTGAATACAACAGTCACCATGCGCACTTTCCTCCACGGGAGTAATGTCTCAAAGAGTCTACGCTTTGATCGTTCCCAGGAAGACCAGTAGTACATTCCGATGCACATCTGGTGGCATTCTGTAATCTGTGGACTATCAGAGTGTTGATAAAACACAGAAATCGCATCGGGATTGAATACAACAGTCATCATGCACACTTTTCTCCACGGGAGTAATGTCTCAAACAGTCTAGGCTTTGATCGTTCCCTGGAAGACCAGTAGTACCTCCCGAAGTACATCTTGTGGCATTCTGTAATTTGTGGACTATCAGAGTGTTGATGAAACACAGAAATTGCATCGGGATTGAATACAAGTCACCATCCGCACTTTCCTCCATGGGAGTAATGTCTCAAACAGTCTACGCTTCGATTGTTCCCTGGAATACCAGTAGTGGTTTCCGGGACACAACTGGTGGCATTCTGTAATCTGTGGACTGTCAGAGTGTTGATGAAACACCGAAATTGCATCGGAATTGAATACAACAGTCACAATCCGCACTTTCCTCCATGGGAGTAATGTCTCAAACAGTCTACGCTTTGATCGTTCCCTGGAAGACCAGTAGTGGTTTCCGATGCACAACTGGTGGCATTCTGTAATCTGTGGATTATCAGAGTGTTGATGAAACACAGGAAATGCTTCGGGATTGAATACAACAGTCACCATGCACACTTTCCTCCACGGGAGTAATGTCTCAAACAGTCTTCGTTTTGATCGTTCCCTGGAATACCAGTAGTAGTTTCCGATGCACATGCGGTGGCATTCTGTAATCTGTTGACTATCAGAGTGTTGATAAAACACAGAAATTGCATCGGGATTGAATACAACAGTCACCATCCGCACTTTCCTCCATGGGAGTAATGTCTCAAACAGTCTACGCTTTGATCGTTCACTGGAAGACCAGCAGGAGTTTCCGATGCACATATGGTGGCAATCTGTAATCTGTGGACTATCAGAGTGTTGATGAATCACAGAATTTGCATCGGGATTGAATACAACAGTCATCATCCGCACTTTTCTCCATGGGAGTAATGTGTCAAACAGTCTACGGTTTGATCGTTCCCTGGAAGACCAGTAGTAGTTTCCGATTCACATCTCGAGGCATTCTGTAATCTGAGGAGTAACAGAGTGTTGATGAAACACAGAAATTGCATTGGGATTGAATTCAACATCCACCATGCGCAGTTTCCTCCATTGCAGGTATGTCTCGAAAAGTCTACGCTTTGATCTTTCCCTGGAAGACCAGTAGTAGTTTCCGATGCACATGCGGTGGCATTCTGTAATCTGTGGACTATGAGAGTGTTGATGAAACACAGATATTTCATCGAGATTGAATACAACAATCACCATGCGCACTTTCCTCGACGGGAGTAATGTCTGAAACAGTCTACGATTTGATCCTTCCCTGGAAGACCAGTAATAGTTTCCGATGCACAATTGGAGGCATTCTGTAATCTGTGGACTATCAGAGTGTTGATGAAACATAGATATTGCATCAGGTTGAATACAACAGTCTCCATGCGCACTTCCCTCCACGGGAATAGTGTCTCAAACAGTCTACGATTTGATCGTTCCCAGGAAGACCAGTAGTAGTTTCCGATGCAGATCTGGATTCAATCTGTAATCTGTGGACTATCAGAGTGTTGATGAAATACAGAAATTGCATCGGGATTGAGTACAACAGTCACCATGCGCACTTTCCTAAATGGGAGTAATGTCTCTAACGGTCTACGCTTTGATCGTTCCATGGAAGACCAGTAGTAGTTTCAGATGCACGTCTGGTGGCATTCTGTAATCTGTGAACTATCAGAGTGTTGATGAAACACAGAAATTGAATCGGGATTGAATACAACAGTCACCATGCGCACTATCCTCCACGGTAGTAATGACTCAAACAGTCTACGCTTTGATCGTTCCCTGGAAGACCAGTAGTAGTTTCCGATGCACATCCGGTGGCATTTTGTAATCTGTGGACTATCAGAGTGTTGATGAAACACAGAAATTGCATCGGGATTGAATACAACCGTCACCACGCGCACTTTCCTCGATGGGAGTAATGTCTCAAACAGTCTACGCTTCGATCGTTCCCTGGAAGACCAGTAGTAGTTTCCGAAGCACATCTGGTGGCATTCTGTAATCTGAACAATATCAGCGTGTAGAAGAAACAAAGAAATTGCATCGGGATTGAATACAACAGTCACCATGCGCACTTTCCTAAACGATAGTAATATCTCAAACAGTCTACGATTTGATCGTTCCCTGGAAGACCAGTAGTAGTTTCCGATGCACATCTGGTGGCATTCTGTATCTGTGGACTATCAGAGTGTTGATGAAACACAGAAATTGCATCAAGGTTGAATACAACAGTCACCATGCGGACTTTCCTCCATGGGAGTAATGTCTCAAACAGTCTACGCTTTGATCGTTCCCTGGAAGACCAGTAGTAGTTTCCGATGCACATCCGGTGGCATTCTGTAATCTGTGGACTATCAGAGTGTTGATGAAACACAGAAATTGCATCGGGATTGAATACAACAGTCACCATGCGCTCTTTCCTCCATGTGAGGTATGTCTCAAACAGTCTACGCTTTGATCGTTCCCTGGAAGACCAGTAGTAGTTTCCGATGCACATCCGGTGGCATTCTGTAATCTGCGGACTATCAGAGTGTTGATGAAACACAGAAATATCATCGGGATTGAATACAACAGTCACCATGCGCACTTTCTCCATGGGAGTAATGTCTCAAACAGTCTACGCTTTGATCGTTCCCTGGAAGACCAGTAGTAGTTTCCGATGCACATCTGGAGGCATTCTGTAAACTGTGGACTATCAGAGTGTTGATGAAACACAGAAATATCATCGGGATTGAATACAACAGTCACCATGCGCACTTTCCTCCATGGGAGTAATGTGTCAAACAGACTACGTTTTGATCATTCCCTGGTAGATCAGTAGTAGTTTCCGATGGACATCTGGAGGCATTCTGTAATCAGTGGACTATCAGAGTGTTGATGAAACACAGAAATTGCATCAGGATTGAATACAACAGTCACCATGCGCACTTTCCTCCATGTGAGGTATGTCTCGAACAGTCTACGATTTGATCGTTCCTGGAAGACCAGTAGTAGTTTCCGATGCACATCCGGTGGCATTCTGTAATCTGCGGACTATCAGAGTGTTGATGAAACACAGAAATTTCATCAGGATTGAATACAACAATCACCATACGCACTTACGTCGATGTAAGTAATGTCTGAAACAGTCTAAGATTTGATCGTTCCCTATAAGACCAGTAGTAGTTTCCGATGCACATGTGGTTGCATTCTGTAATCTGTGGACTATCAGAGTGTTGATGAAAATCAGAAATTGCATCGGGATTAATACAACAGTCACCATGAGCACTTTCATCCACGGGAGTAATGTCTCAAACAGTCTACGCTTTGATCCTTCCCAGGAAGACCAGTAGTAGTTTCCGATGCAGATCTGGATTCAATCTGTAATCTGTGGACTATCAGAGTGTTGATGAAACACAGAAATTGAATCGGGATTGAATACAACAGTCACCATCCGTACTTTCCTCCATGGGAGTAACGTCTGAAACAGTCTACGCTTTGATCGTTCCAAGGAAGACCAGTAGTACTTTCCGAGACACAACTGGTGGCATTCTGTAATCTGTGGACTATCAGAGTGTTCATGAAACACAGAAATTGCATCGGGATTGAATACAACAGTCACCATGCGCACTTTTCTCCACGGGAGTAATTTCTCAAACAGTCTACGCTTTGATCGTTCCTTGGAATACCAGTAGTATTTTCCGATGCACATCTGATGGCATTCTGTAATCTGTGGACTCTCAGAGTGTTGATGAAACACAGAAATAGCATCGCGATTGAATACAACAGTCACCCTGCGCACATTCCTCCATGTGAGTAATGTCTCAAACAGTCTACGTTTTGATCGTTCCCTGGAAGATCAGTAGTAGTTTCCGATGCACATCTGGTGGCATTCTGCAATCTGTGGACTAACAGAGTGTTGATGAAACACAGAAATTGCATCGGGATTGAATACAACAGTCACCATCCGCACTTTCCTCCATGGGAGTAATGTCTTACTCAAACAGTCAACGTTTGATCGTTCCTTGGAAGACCAGTAGTAGTTTCCGATTCACAGCTGGAGGCATTCTGTAATCTGTGGCCCTTCAAAGTGTTGATGAAACAGAGAAATTGCATCGGGTTTGAATACAACAGTCACCATGCGCACTTTCCTCCATGGGAGTAATGTCTCATACAGTCTACGCATTGATCGTTCCCTGGAAGACCAGTAGTAGTTTCCGATACACATCTGGAGGCATTCTGTGATCTGTGGACCTTCAAAGTGTTGATGAAACACAGAAACTGCATCGGGAGTGAATACAACAATCACAATCCGCACATTCCTCCATGGGAGTAATGTCTGAAACAGTCTACGCTTTGATCGTTCAATCGAAGACCAGTAGTAGTTTCCGATGCACATCTGGAGACATTCTGTAATCTGTGGACCATCAGAGTGTTGATGAAACACAGAAATTGCATCGGAATTGAACACAACAGTC